>NC_086447.1:846128705-846333705 GCF_028390025.1 Pseudophryne corroboree | reverse complement strand
GTAAAGTCCTGAACATGTAACATACAGTAAGACTCAGAGGGGACTGTGAACCATAAAGTTGTCCTTTCAATAATGTAGATCCATGAACATATTCAATACATCCATAATTAAAATTAAAAATTGTAAAAAAAAACTTTGACTGTGACCAGTTGTAAATCTAATGTATTGTGGAATTATACCCTCTCACCAAGCAAACTCACCCAAATAAAAAGGCCCAATGGCCGCTTGTTAGTGAAAATTAGAATATTTAAATTTTTTTAATAAAAGATGAATACAAGTATAAAATTGCTTACATTGCATTTAAAAGGGCACCATATTTTTCACTGACACTTTAGAAGAGATGTAACCGCTTCCAGCTAGCACCCTTCCAGGTGTGAGTTCATTGACAGAGACCTCACAAATGGTGGTTGAATACGGCACCAGACTTCTTCAGG
Organism: Pseudophryne corroboree; assembly: GCF_028390025.1. Taxonomy (NCBI): domain Eukaryota; kingdom Metazoa; phylum Chordata; class Amphibia; order Anura; family Myobatrachidae; genus Pseudophryne; species Pseudophryne corroboree. The sequence continues at coordinate 846,333,271 of NC_086447.1, read as the reverse complement.
GGTATTATCAAAATCAAAAATGCATGATAGCTGTAAACAGTATCTTAATGGATAATTCACAGCGTGGGATCGCAATGCTCTTTGAACCAGCTGTATATTCTGGTTAGAAATATGTTCTAAGTGGAGAGTAATGGGCCCTACGCACTGGCCAATTACACTGAAAGCTATGAACGTTCTCGTTCATTAATTAACGAGTTATCGTTCACATCTTTCAGTGTGCAGGCACCAATGATGAACGATGCACGGCCCCACGCTCATTCATCATTGGTGCTGGCTTGTTTAAACATGCAAGCCAATATGGACAATCTCGCCCATCTCCTATATAATAGCCCTATTCTGTGATCTTGTGATTCATTTGCTAACGCTGGGCGGAGTCACAACAGTGGGCGGAGTTAGTCAAATGAGTCACAGATCTGGCCAAATCTATAGGACACTAGGAGCAGCTGCATAAGCAGATAGTATGGACATGGCACAGGCAGGGTGCATACCTCCCAGCTTTCACACACACACACTCACACACACACACACACACACACACACACACACACACACACACACACACACACGGCGAAAAGGGGGCGTGGCTTCGCGGGAGGGCCCACGTTTTCGTCAGTGAGGGGGCATGCCCAGCGCTCTGTGAGCTGCTGGCATGGCCCCAGGGGCTGATTATGAGTCCGGGGGGCACAGGGTACTTGAGACAGGGGAGCCCTATCTCATTGCTGTGCCTGCTGTGGGTTGGGGGCGTGGCCTAATCGCGGGACGCGAGGCCACGCCCCATTGTGCAAATTCCGGGATTTTTTTTTTTTTTTTTAATGGTATTTTGGCCCCTCAGCTAGAGGTAAATCCAGAGGAGGTGGTCGCTCCCCCCTACACACCCGCACAGGCAGAAGAAAGCAGGGAGACTGCTGCCTCCCTGCAACACCACAGACCTGCCAACACGCAGCAGCGTCTGCTGACTGTAGCACAATGCTGCCGCTGTTGCTGGCAGGACGGGGGAGCTTCTGAGCTGGGACAGAGCTACTCCAGCCAGGGGGCCCCCTAAAACTGTGGGGCCAACGGTACGTACCGCCTGCCCCCCCCCCCCCCCCCTTAATCCGGCTCTGCTGCTGGAACCCCCCCTTAATCCGTACCCCCTGATGCCCCCTCTCCCTCTGTCTCCACTATTCACCGCTGCTCTGCTAAGCAGAACAGCGAGTACAGGAGCTTTCCAACTGCTCCCCCCCCCCCCCCCCACCGCAGGACACTGCGACCCGCGGGTGGGACAGCGGGACAGACCCCAAAAAATGGGACTGTCCCGCGAAAATTGGGACATTTGGGAGGTATGGGGGTGTGTGAGGGGGTATGCCATACTTGACCCCCACATCAGCATACTCAGCAGGGTCTCTCTGGCAGGGAGGAGCGTCACATTCTGGCACACTGCACGCTTCTTAGCTGTAGTTTTGTGGGTCACCAGCCGCTGTGCACTTTCCGTACTGCCTCTGTTATCTCCAGCCCCTGCGACCCCACCGCTAGCTGCAGCGCTGCCACCCGCAGTGAGTTGCGCCCAGCTCCTTCACACACTTTAGCCGGCGGGTAGCGCTGCAGAAGTCCGCGCTGCTTGCAGGCTCTGACCCCCTCCTCCCTCCAGCATCAGCGTCTCCTGGGAGCTAACCAGTCACTCCCAGTCTCCCCTTACCATAGTGCCCAGCAGCCGTGAGGTCCGCGCCACGAGCATGCTATGACCCCCTCCTCCCTCCAGCCGCAGCATCTCCTGGGGGCTAACCAGTCACTCCCAGTCTCACCTTACCACAGTGCCCGGCAGCTGCGCGAGGTCTGCGGTGTGTGACTGAGGAGGGGGGGAGTGATGCGGACGGGCAGAGGAAGCAGGAATACAGCCTAAGAGAGTCAGCCATGCCAAGTCTCCACCAGCAGCAGATGCCAACAGGTTGGAGTGGAACAGCAGCAGCCAGCAGCAGTGACTCCGGTAAGACACATCTGTCTGTCACCACTGTTCTGTCCCTAATACCAATCTCTCCCGTGCCCTGTGTTCTGTCATGTCCCTGTAATCCCTGGCCTTGACCTGCCACCCTTATCCTGGCCCTTTCACCCTTATCCTGGCCCTTTCACCCTTATCCTGGCCCTGTCACCCTTATGCTGGCCCTGCTACCCCTATCCTGGCCCTGTCACCCCTCTGCTTGCCCTGTCAACCCTATACTGGCCCTGACACCCCTGTCCTGGTCCTGCCGCCCCTACACTGACCCTGTCACCCCTATCCTGTCCCTGTCATTTCTGTCCTGGCCCCGTCGCCCATGTCCTGGCCCCGTCACCCCTGTCCTGGCCCCGTCACCCCTGTTCTGACCCTGTCACCCCTGTTCTGACCCTGTCACCCCTGTCCTGGCCCAGTCAACCCTGTTCTGACCCTGTCACCCCTGTCCTGGCCCTGTTACTGCATACCCTCCAACTACCTTTTTGGCAGGTACAGTACCCGCAGCACCTCCAGACCTCTCCCCAATGCACCACACCTCCGCACCTTCCCCTCCACCACATGCGGCACTCCACCCCTCCCCCACATGCTGTGCCTCCAGACCCCCTACACCACCCGCGGCTCCCACTCCTCCGCCCCTTCACCACCCCCAGCAATTTCCAGGCCCCCTCCACCATTCACCCCCCTTATATGTCTCCCCCACACCTGCCCCCCTCCACCCGCAGCATCTGCAGACACCCTCCTCCATCCGCGGTCCCCCCCTCACCCACCCCTCCCCTACCAATGGCACCCCCGCACCTGCCCCACCACCACCTGCAGCACCTCCGGACCTCCTTCCCCATCTGCCGCAACACCCGTACCTGCCCCTCCCCTACCCATGACGCCTACGGACCCCTACCCCACCAGTGGCACTCCCGCCCCTTCCCATCCCACAGCACCTCCGGAACCCTTCACCCATCTGCAACATCCCCACACCTGCCCCTCCCCCACCCATGGCACCCCTGCCCCTCCCCCACCTGCAGTGCCTCCGGACCCCTCCCCCATCTGCATCCCCCACTCCTCTGCCCCTCCCCCACCCGCAGCACCTCCCAACCCTTCCCCATCCGGGCCCCACCCCCACTTCCGCCCCCCCTCCATCCGCAGCATCTACAGACACCATCCGCAGTACCCCCCGCACCCGCTACATTCTGTACATTGTGGTCTGCATGTGCTGTTCACGCCGTCGCAAGGGGCTGCGCCTCCTTCACCATCGCACACCCTTTCATTGTGCAATATTTAACCACTAACAAAGGAATGCAGGTGATACTCCATATAACACAAATATTGAACCCCAGAAAGGCATGCAAGGGTTAAGGGGGCGTAGCCCCTTGCGACGGTGTGAAGAGCGCCCGTAGGGCGCGATGAAGCACCTAGTATTAGCATATCAGTGCAGCTCACAGCAAAGAGGCTCAGTCATGGGTGAGAAATGAGGAATCCTTTAATATACAGTCATGGGCCTTCAGTCACGTTATATGGGTTAGGAGGAGTCCCAGGTTGTAACCAAGGTGGTATATAACTGAGTGTCTACATTTAGCAGCAGCTCCTGGGATCTTAACATAATAGAGGCATGCTATAGGAAACTCCTCCAATAGGGAGAGACATTAAACACTACGTATATTCAGAGGAGAGGAGCTATAGTTACCGTGACTTAATTTCCTTTCTGCTGAGAAACTGTGTAAGGACAAAAAAGTCTACATTAAATGGTATATTATTGTAACAACCCTGGAACATTTTCTAGTAACCCTAGATACGGGAAAGTTACATATTTCTTCACCTAAAGTCGTATGACAATTGGGTATGAGCCACATCTATATTGGATTTACAAAAAAAAGAAGGGCCCCAACGAGTGCACTAAAGTACCTAAAGAGACTACTTTTAAACCCAGGTTTAATTGCAACATTATATTTTCAGAGGTTCATTGTGTTGTAATGTGAGCTTTATACCTATAGAAGTTCATTCTACTATATACTGAATACATAACAAATATGAATAGTAAGCAGTTTATGATTTACTCAGAATACATCAAAACATCAAACCATTATAAATATCTGTATGTCATGTTAATGTGATTCTCACATGAACGTGTTAGAGGTTACTGAGAAAAGGTCAGCTAAAGTGGCCAGTGGACTATTGGCATAGGCGTGCACAGCACATTTTATTAGGGGGTGCACCATCGGAGGGGTGTGTCTAGCACCGCCTTTTGGGCTAGTCTAGCACCATCTATTGACAGTCAACGCAATATAAAATATCCACCCTTGTACCAATCCTAATGATGCAGATACATTGTCAGATGTTGTGGTGTGCACCAAACAAACACCCCTGATGGCACTCACTGCAATTACACTGCTCCTCCTCAGCCTGGTCTGGCTCCCCTTCTCTTTCCCCTGCAAGCTGCAGCAGCTTACTTACAAGTCAGTCACTCACTGACAATGACAGTCGCAGACTAGTACTGCTGCTGCTGGAAAAACGAGTGACGTGTCAATGTTGCTGCCGGCCGCCTGCCAGTATTGAACTTGTCTTCCTAAGAGGAACTCTGGCTGCATGCTGATCCTCATCAGTGGCTGGCGTTGGCATAGCACAGAAGGAGAGAGGTGGGCATGTGGCGGGTGGGCGTATGAGCAGCATGACGTAATCACATCACATCACGCTGTTTTTGTACATGGAGGTGGAGTCGGGAGTTTGAAAGCCGGTGGCAGTGGCACCCTTGATTAACCCAGGCGTCCGGTCAGTAATGCAGTCCTGACAGGGTGCAGCGCAGAGGGGACAGTAATCAGCCCGCTTGGCGATTGCTGCATCAGGCATGTGAGATCGGGGACCCAGACATTAGGGGGTGCCTGTGCGCACCAGGCACCCCCCTGCGCACACCTATGACTATTGGTTTCTTTAACTGTGTACTCTTGTTGTACAAAATTCTTATTGCCCCAATCACATTCCAATGGTACCATTTACACATGGGTTTTCTCATGTAGGCCCATAAATACTTCCCAATACTTGGGTGAAGGCACACTGGTAGCATTGTAGGTAGCCCATATACCCCTGGGATTAAAGGGGGGGGGGGGTGTTACAATATTATCCTGATTTGCCTCCTTTAGTCTGTTATGCGCAAATGTGTTTATGATACCAAAACCAGCTGATAGTCTCTGAGCTGGTGATAGCTATGTTCATTGTTTCCTCACCATATGTTTTTCTCATTTTCCTTGTACCTCTGTCCCCACTGTTTGCTAGGCCAGTATGCTGTATCTCCATTGGTTGTACACCCTGCCAGCAGCAACTTACGCAGTGCACCCCAGATGGCTGCCTCGGATGGTTCCTCCTTGGGTGGGATATCCTTCATGTGGATATATTCATTTAGAGTATAGCTTACTAATACACATATGCCAGTTCTCCCATAGGTGCCTCTGGTCTATGTATGACTTATCTCCTACAGCAAAACCTGGTATGCTCATGGATAGGATGAAAAATTTCATGGCTCTGATGGGTATGTTGGGACACTACCCCTAGCACTAGGACGATGCAACCACCCATCTTCTGTCATCTCTTCTATGTGTGACCTATTCCACCCAAGGTAATCCTATGTAGTGCGCCCAAGGTGGCTGCCTCACTTGGTACCTTTCATGGGTGGAATATATAAGCCGTGGAAGTTATTCCCCAAAATGTCCGCACCCGGTGATACAGGATCCCGAAGGTCACATGACCGACACCAGCATCCAGTCAATTAGAATGCCGACAGAGGACAGGGTAATTATTTTATCCCTACCCTAACCCGCCTGGGGGGGGGGGGTAGCTAAGGCTAAGATAGTGGGGGTGACGGCAAGAGTTAAGATACCAGGGGTGGTGGCTAGGGCTAAGACTATGGGGGAGGGGACTACGGCTAACCCCCACTCTAGGGCCTAACCCTAACCGCCCGGGTCCTAACCCTAACAGTGACCCCTATACTTACCTTCAGGATGTTGGTGTCAGTGTTCCAGTGGTGTCGGGATTCCGCCATACATCAGATGACTGCCAGCATCCCGACTGCTGGGATTGTAACCGCATCCTGTCTGCACCAATCCTGCAATATGCTTATTGTGCTCTCTAGGTTTTAGTTGTTAATTATTTCTGTATGTATTTCAGCTTGCTGTAATTCCTTTGTACAATGTACCATGTTTTTGATGTATAGAAAGTGCCTTTGAGTCCTGCAAGAGAAAAGCGCTATATAAATAAAATTATAATGGAAGAGCAGGTTCCGTTCTCGGGAAACTGAACCCACCCGACCATTGCGATATGAGCCGGGATCCGAGTCCGGTTTGGGACTTCTCGCCTTACTCAGATCCCAAAGCGAGGCCGAACATCATCTTCCCGCTGTCGGATTCCTGCGGGTTTTGTATTCTATATAAGTCCCGTGCATCTGCGCCATCTTCACTCCGGCTGTGGAGAGTGTACTGGACGGACGTGTCTGTCTCCAGTACTGTGTTGTCTGGCGTGAAGCGGGTGCTCTGTCTGCTGTATCTGAAAGGGGTGCTCTCTCTGTCTGCTGTATCTGAAAGGGGTTCTCTCTCTGTCTGCTGTATCTGAAAGGGGTTCTCTCTCTGTCTGCTGTATCTGAAAGGGGTTCTCTCTCTGTCTGCTGTATCTGAAAGGGGTTCTCTCTCTGTCTGCTGTATCTGAAAGGGGTGCTCTCTCTGTCTGCTGTATCTGAAAGGGGTTCTCTCTCTGTCTGCTGTATCTGAAAGGGGTTCTCTCTCTGTCTGCTGTATCTGAAAGGGGTGCTCTCTCTCTGTCTGCTGTATCTGAAAGGGGTTCTCTCTCTGTCTGCTGTATCTGAAAGGGGTGCTCTCTCTGTCTGCTGTATTTGAAAGGGGTGCTCTCTCTGTCTGCTGTATTTGAAAGGGGTGCTCTCTTGGTCTGCTGTATCTGAAAGGGGTGCTCTCTCTCTCTGTCTGCTGTATCTGAAAGGGGTGCTCTCTCTCTCTGTCTGCTGTATCTGAAAGGGGTTCTCTCTCTGTCTGCTGTATCTGAAAGGGGTGCTCTCTCTGTCTGCTGTATTTGAAAGGGGTGCTCTCTCTGTCTGCTGTATTTGAAAGGGGTGCTCTCTTGGTCTGCTGTATCTGAAAGGGGTGCTCTCTGCTGTATCTGAAAGAGGTGATCTCTCTGTCTGATGTATCTGAAAGGGGTGCTCTCTCTGTATGCTGTATCTGAAAGGGGCGCTCTCTCTGTCTGATGTATCTGAAAAAGGGGTGCTCTCTCTGTCTGCTGTATCTGAAAGGGGTGCTCTCTCTGTCTGCTGTATTTGAAAGGGGACTCTGTCTGCTGTATCTAAAAAAGCGGTGCTGTCTCTGCTGTATCTGAAAGTGGTGATCTGTCCGTCCATCCAGGGGCTTTGCCCCAGTGTAAAATTAAAATAATAAAAGCTAAAAACAAAAAGCCTAAAATTATAAATATAATATATATATATATATATATATATATATTTGTTTGTGCTGTAGCCCAGTGCACTATACAATTTTTATTTTATTTTCATAAGTACCTGTGACACTGCCGGTCAGACAGCAGTATATTATTTCCTACTCATACACGTATTATGCAACGCTGTCGGTGAAGTCAACCACAGTGTGTAATTATTATATATATATTTCTGACTCATTTGTGCAACTGCCAGTGTGTGATATAAAAAATACTTCTACATATTTCTGACTAATTTTTGCAACGCTGTAGGCGAAGTCAAGTGCAGTGTGTATTTATTATATATATTTCTGACTCATTTATGTGACACTGTAACCGCCGATGTGTGATATAAAATATTATAATTAATATTTTTGACTCATTTGTGCGACACTGTAACCGCAGTGTGTGGCATAAAAAAATAATATACTGTATATATTTTGATTTAAATAAATTTTTTGTCCTGTGTCATCCCAGTACACATCCAGGGACTGCAGCTGCTCCGTCCATCTAGGGGTGTTCTGTCAGTCTACCCAAAATAAAATACATATTTGTTTAAAATATTTTGTGCTGTATCCTCCCAGTATACATCCAGGCATACTCCGTCCATTTCAGGGTGCTGTGTCCATAGCTCATATTCTTATGTTATAACTCATTGTCCTATTTTCATCATTCTTCTTATCACCACATTGTGATTCATTCAAATTAATAATAATAATAATAAATTAACTAAAATAAGATTTTACTTACCGATAAATCTATTTCTCGTAGTCCGTAGTGGATGCTGGGGACTCCGTCAGGACCAAGGGGATATAGCGACTCCGCAGGAGACAGGGCACAATAATAAAAGCTTTAGGATCAGGTGGTGTGCACTGGCTCCTCCCCCTATGACCCTCCTCCAAGCCTCAGTTAGGATACTGTGCCCGGACGAGCGTGCATAATAAGGAAGGATATTGAATCCCGGGTAAGACTCATACCAGCCACACCAATCACACCGTACAACCTGTGATCTGAACCCAGTTAACAGTATGATAACAACGAAGGAGCCTCTGAAAAGATGGCTCACAACAAGAATAACCCGATTTTTGTAACAAAACTATGTACAAGTATTGCAGACAATCCGCACTTGGGATGGGCGCCCAGCATCCACTACGGACTACGAGAAATAGATTTATCGGTAAGTAAAATCTTATTTTCTCTGACGTCCTAGTGGATGCTGGGGACTCCGTCAGGACCATGGGGATTATACCAAAGCTCCCAAACGGGCGGGAGAGTGCGGATGACCCTGCAGCACCGAATGAGAGAACTCCATGTCCTCCTCAGCCAGGGTATCAAATTTGTAGAATTTAGCAAACGTGTTTACCCCTGACCAAGTAACTGCTCGGCAAAGTTGTAAAGCCGAGACCCCTCGGGCAGTCGCCCAAGATGAGCCCCCTTCCTTTTGGAATGGGCTTTTACCGATTTTGGCTGTGGCAGGCCTGCCACAGAATGTGTAAACTGAATTGTATTACAAATCCAGCGAGCAATCGTCTGCTTAGAAGCAGGAGCACCCATCTTGTTGGGTGCATACAGGCTAAACAGCGAGTCAGATTTTCTGACTCCAGCCTTCCTGGAAACATATTTTTCAGGGCCCTGACAACGTCAAGTAACTTGGAGTCCTCCAAGTCCCTAGTACCCGCAGGTACCACAATAGGTTGGTTCATGTGAAAAACAGAAAACACCTTAAGGAGAAATTGAGGACGAGTCCTCAATTCTGCCCTGTCAGAATGAAAAATTAAGTAAGGGCTTTATATATGATAAAGCCGCCAATTCTGACACACGCCTGGCTGAAGCCAGGGCTAATAGCATCGTCACCTTCCATGTGAGATATTTTAAGTCCACAGTGGTGAGTGGTTCAAACCAATGTGACTTTAGGAAACTCAAAACAACATTGAGATCCCAAGGTGCCACTGGGGCACAAAAGGAGGCTGTATATGCAGTACCCCTTTTACAAACATCTGAACGTCAGGCACTAAAGCCAGTTTTTTCTGGAAGAAATTCGACAGGGCCGAAATTTGAACCTTAATGGACCCTAATTTTAGGCCCATAGACAGTCCTGTTTTCAGGAAATGTAGGAAACGACCCAGTTGGAATTCCTCTGTAGGGGCCTTCTTGGCCCCACACCACGCAACATATCTTCGCCAAATGCGGTGAAAATGTTTTGCGGTTACATCCTTCCTGTCTTCGACCAGGGTAGGGATGACTTCATCTGGAATGCCCTTTCAGGATCCGGCGTTCAACCGCCATGCCGTCAAACGCGGCCGCGGTAAGTCTTGGAACAGACAAGGCCCCTGCTGGAGCAGGTCCTTTCTTAAAGGTAGAGGCCACGGGTCTTCCGTGAACATCTCTTGAAGTTTCGGGTACCAAGTCCTTCTTGGCCAATCCGGAACCACGAGTATCATTCTTACTCATCTCCCTCTTATGATTCTCAGTACTTTTTGTATGAGAGGCATAGGAGGGAACACATACTCTGACTGGTACATCCACAGTGTTACCAGAGCGTCCACCGCTATTGCCTGAGGGTCCCTTGACCTGGCGCAATATCTAGTTTTTGTTCAGGCGGGACGCCATCATGTCCACCTTTGGTTTTTCACAACGGTTTACAATCATGTGGAAGACTTCCCGATGAAGTCCCCACTCTCCCGGGTGGAGGTCATGCCTGCTGAGGAAGTCTGCTTCCCAGTTTTCCACTCCCGGAATGAACACTGCTGAGAGTGTTATCACATGATTTTTCGCCCAGCGAAGAATCCTTGCAGTTTCTGCCATTTCCCTCCTGCTTCTTGTGCCGCCCTGTCTGTTTACGTGGGCGACTGCCGTGATGTTGTCCCACTGGATCAATACCGGCTGACCTTGAAGCAGAGGTCTTGCTAAGCTTAGAGCATTGTAAATTGCCCTTAGCTCCAGTATATTTATGTGGAGAGAAGTCTCCAGACTCGATCACACTCTCTGGAAATTTTTTCCTTGTGTGACTGCTCCCCAGCCACTCAGGCTGGCATCCGTGGTCACCAGGACCCAGTCCTGAATGCCGAATCTGCGGCCCTTTCATAGATGAGCACTCTGCAGCCACCGCAGAAGAAACACCCTTGTCCTTGGAGACAGGGTTATCCGCTGATGCATCTGAAGATGCGATCCGGACCATTTTTCCAGCAGATCCCACGTAAAGGTTCTTGCGTGAAATCTACCGAATGGGATCGCTTTGTAAGAAACCACCATTTTTCACAGGATCCTTGTGCAATGATGCACTGATACTTTTCCTGGTTTTAGGAGGTTCCTGACTAGCTCGGATAACTCCCTGGCTTTCTTCTCCGGGAGAAAACATCCTTTTCTGGACTGTGTCCAGAATCATCCCTAGGAACAGTAGACGTGTCGTCGGAAAAAACTGCGATTTTGGAATATTTAGAATCCACTCGTGCTGTCGTAGAACTACTTAAGATAGTGCTACTCCGACCTCCAACTGTTCTCTGGACCTTGCCCTTATCAGGAAAGCGTCCATATTTCTTTTAAGAAGAATCATCATTTCGGCCATTACCTTGGTAAAGACCCGGGGTGCCGTGGACAATCCAAACGGCAGCGTCTGAACTGATAGTGACAGTTCTGTACCACGAACCTGAGGTACCCTTGGTGAGAAGGGCAAATTTGGACATGTAGGTAAGCGTCCCTGATATCCAGTGACACCATATCGTCCCCTTCTTCCTGGTTCGCTATCACTGCTCTGAGTGACTCCATCTTGATTTGAACGCTTGTATGTAAGTGTTCAAATATTTCAGATCTCACCTAGCCGTCTGGCTTCAGTACCACAATATAGTGTGGAATAATACCCCTTCCCTTGTTGTAGAAGGGGTACTTTGATTATCACCTGCTGGGAATACAGCCTGTGAATTTTTCCCAATACTGCCTCCCTGTCGGAGGGAGACGTTGGTAAAGCAGACTTCAGGAACTTGTGAGGGGGAGACGTCTCGAATTTCCAATGTACACCTGGGATACTACGTGTAGGATCCAGGAGTCCACTTGTGAGTGAGCCCACTGCGTGCTGAAACTCTTGAGATGACCCCCTACCGCACCCGAGTCCGCTTGTACGGCCCCAGCGTCATGCTGCGGACTTGGCAGAAGCTGTGGAGGGCTTCTGTTCCTGGGAATGGGCTGCCTGCTGCAGTCTTCTTCCCTTTCCTCTACCCCTGGGCAGATATGACTGGCCCTTTTGCCCGCCTGCCCTTATGGGGACGAAAGGACTGAGACTGAAAAGACTGTGTCCTTTTCTGCTGAGATGTGACTTGGGGTAACAAAAGGTGGATTTTTCAGCTGTTGCCATGGCCACCAGGTCCGATGGACCGCCCCTTTATACGGCAATACTTCCATGTGCCGTCTGGAATCTGCATCACCTGACCACTGTCGTCTGGCAGATATGGACATCACATTTACTCTTGATGCCAGAATGCAAATATCCCTCTGCGCATCTCGCATATATAGAAATGCATCCTTAAAATGCTCTATAGTCAATAAAATCTTGTCCCTGTCAAGGGTATCAATATTTTCAGTCAGGAAATCCGACCAAGCCCCCTCAGCGCTGCACATCCAGGCTGAGGCGATTGCTGGTCGTAGTATAACACCAGTATATGTGTATATACTTTTAGGATATTTTTCAGCTTCCTATCAGCTGGCTCCTTGAGGGCTGCCGTATCTGGAGACGGTAACGCCACTTGTTTTTATAAGCGTGTGAGCGCCTTATTCACCCTAAGGTGTGTTTCCCAACTCGCCCTAACTTCTGGCGGGAAAGGGTATACCGCCAATAATTTTCTATCGGAGGAAACCCACGTATCATCACACACTTCATTTAATTTATCTGATTCAGGAAAAACTACAAGTAGTTTATTCACACCCTACATAATACCCTTATTTGTGGTACTTGTAGTATCAGAAATATGTAACACCTCCTTCATTGCCCTTAACATGAAACGTGTGGCCCTAAAGGAAAATACGTTTGTTTCTTCACCGTCGACACTGGAGTCAGTGTCCGTGTCTGTGTCTGTGTCGACCGACTGAGGTAAATGGGCGTTTTTACAAGCCCCTGACGGTGTCTGAGACGCCTGGACAGGTACTAATTTGTTTGCCGGCCGTCTCATGTCGTTAACCGACCTTGCATCGTGTTGACATTATCACGTAATTCCTAAATAAGCCATCCATTCCAGTGTCGACTCCCTAGAGAGTGACATCACCAATACAGGCAATTTGCTCCGCCTCCTCACCAACATCGTCCTCCTACATGTCGACACACATGTACCGACACACAGCACACACACAGGGAATGCTCTGACAGAGGACAGGACCCCACTAGCCCTTTGGGGAGACAGAGGGAGAGTTTGCCAGCACACACCAAAAACGCTATAATTATACAGGGACAACCCCTTATACAAGTGTTTTCCCTTATAGCATTTTTATATATGTAATCATATCGCCAAATAAGTGCCCCCCCTCTCTGTTTTAACCCTGTTTCTGTAGTGCAGTGCAGGGGAGAGCCTGGGAGCCTTCCTCACAGCAGAGCTGAGCAGGAAAATGGCGCCGTGTGCTGAGGAGAATAGGCCCCGCCCCCTTTTCGGCGGGCTCTTCTCCCGGAGTTTGTGAGATCTGGCAGGGGTTAAATACATCCATATAGCCTCAAGGGCTATATGTGATGTATTTTAGCCATAAAAAGGTATTATACATTGCTGCCCAGGGCGCCCCCCCCCAGCGCCCTGCACCCTCAGTGACAGTTGGTGACTGTTGGTGAAGTGTGCTGACAACAATGGCGCACAGCTGCAGTGCTGTGCGCTACCTTATGAAGACTGAAAGTCTTCTGCCGCCTGTTTCTGGACCTCTGGACCTCTTCAACTTCGGCATCTGCAAGGGGGGTCGGCGGCACGGCTCCGGGACGAACCCCAGGGTGAGACCTGTGTTCCGACTCCCTCTGGAGCTAATGGTGTCCAGTAGCCTAAGAAGCAAATCCATCCTGCACGCAGGTGAGTTTTCTTCTCTCCCCTAAGTCCCTCGTAGCAGTGAGCCTGTTGCCAGCAGGACTCACTGAAAATAAAAAACCTAACTTAAACTTTTATTCTAAGCAGCTCAGGAGAGCCACCTAGATTGCACCCTTCTCGTCGGGCACAAAAATCTAACTGAGGCTTGGAGGAGGGTCATAGGGGGAGGAGCCAGTGCACACCACCTGATCCTAAAGCTTTTATTATTGTGCCCTGTCTCCTGCGGAGCCGCTATATCCCCTTGGTCCTGACGGAGTCCCCAGCATCCACTAGGACGTCAGAGAAATTTAAATTAAATTAATATAAATAAACTCTCCACACTTGTATAGCGAACCTTCTGCATATCAAATATATCTTTAAGGAAAGTAAGAATTTGATCCAAAATAATAAATTAAAATCATGATTACAGCATCTAAAATATTGTCTTTTTTTTTATTCTTCTTTGCCTTAATTATCTATTTGTGAACTGAAATCTTGAGCCTAGCCTAATGCGTCGTTTTTTAAAATACATTCTTTTTTAAATATTTTGTGCTGTGTCCGACCTCCCAGTATACACATCGAAGGGCTGCTGCTGCTCCGTCCAGCTACCTCGGTGCAACTGTTTGGCCTAAACTGGATAAAAACAATGGTGGTCATTCCGAGTTGATCGCAGCCAGCAACTTGTTGCTGCTGCTGCGATCAACTAGTACACGCCTATGGGGGAGTGTATTTTAGCTTAGCCGGGCTCTGATCGCTTGTGCAGTCCTGCTAAGCTAAAAAAAATTCAAGCAAAACTAGACTAGGCCTGGACATACTTACCCTGTGCGACGATCTCTGCGATGCTGGGGCCGGCTTTGATGTCAGATATCTGCCCTCCGTTCTGCTGGACACGCCTGCATTTTCTTCTCCACTACCCAAAAACGGCCGCCAACGTTCCGGATCCACCCAGGTACGCCTTCTTTCTGTCAATCTTATTTGCGGTTGGCTCTGCGACCGCTTCCTTTGTAGGACGTGACGTAACCCGGCGACCCCTGTTACCGGGCAACGTCGCGCACGCGCATTGCAGCTGCTGTGCATATGCATTCCGACCCGTTCGCACCGCAGCGACAAACCGCTGCGTGCGAACGGGTCGGAATGACCCCCAATGGGCTTAATTCAGAGTTGATCACAGCAGCAAATTTGTTAGCAGTTGGACAAAACCATGGGCCTAATTCAGACCTGATCGCTCGCTAGCTATTTTTTGCAGCGCTGCGATCAGATAGTCGCTGACTATAGGCGAGAGTATTTTTGCTTTGCAAGTGTGCGAAAGCATGTGCAGCTGAGTGGTACAAAAAAGTTTTGTACAGTTACTGAGTTGCCCAGAACTTACTCAGCCGCTGCGATCACTTCAGCCTGTCCAGGCCCGGAATTGACGTCAGACACCCGCCCTGCAAACGCTTGGACACGCCTGCGTTTTTCCAAATACTCCCAGAAAATGGTCAGTTGCCACCCACAAACGCCCTCTTCCTGTCAATCTCCTTGTGATCGGCTGTGCGAATGGATTCTTCGTAAAACCTATCACACAGCAACGATCCGCTTTGTACCCGTACGACAGTCCTGCGCATTGCGGTGCATACGCATGCACAGTTTTGACCTGATCGCAGCGCAGCGAAAAAACCTAGCGTGAGATCAGGTCTGAATGACCCCCCCCATGTGCACTGCAGGGGTGGCAAATGTAACATGTGCAGAGAGAGTTAGATTTAGGTGGGGTGTGTTCAAACTGAAATCTAAATTGCAGTGTAAAAATAAAGCAGTCAGTACTATTTACCCTGCACAGAAACAATATAACCCACCCAAATCTAACTCTCTCTGCAAGTATTATATCTGCCACACATGCAGTGCACATGGGGGGTCATTCCGAGTTGATCGCACGTAGCAACTTTTTGCTGCCCGTGCGATCAACTAGACGCCGTCTATCTGGGAGTGTATTTCTACATAGCAGGGCTGCAAATGCTTGTGCAGCCCTGCTATGCAAAAAAAGTTTCCTGTAAAAGAAAACCAGGGTAAGAGTTACTTACTGTACTCTGTACGATCGATCCAGCAATGCAGGTCCCGGAATTGACATCAGACATCCGGCCTCCAAACGCCTGCACACGCCTGCGTTGGACTCACCACTCCCCAAAAATGGTGAGTTTCCACTGTTTCCTCCTTTGTCTTCTCAATCTTCTTGCGGTCGCCGCTGCGACCTCTTTCTTCGCTCTCGGCGTCGCTGCCTGGCGACGGCCATCACCGGGCAATGACGTGCCTGCGTAATGCTTCTGCTGCGCATGCTGAGTTCCGACCCAATCGCACGGCTGCGAAGAAGCGCAGCGTGCGATCGGGTCGGAATGACCCCCATGGTTTTGCCCAACTACTAACAAATTTGCTGCTGCTATCAACTCTGAATTACCCCCAATATTGTGAGCTGTGAGGTGCTCAGAATAGACTGGAAATGAGTGAAAATTAATGTTATCGAGGTTAATAATACTGTAGGAACAAAAACGCCCCCAAATTCTGTTATTTTTGCTGTTTTTATGATTTGATTTAAAAAATACAGATCCAAAACCAAAACCAAAACCCGCAAGGACGGTTTTGGCAAAACCAATACTGATCCAAAACACGAAGGAGATCCAGATCCAAAACCAAAACACAAAACCTTAAAAATGGCCCGGCGCACATCCCTAAAAATTATTATTTTAAAATATAAAAGTCAAAAAAGTTTGAGAAACAATAATAAAATAAATAGTGATTGAGTGCTATGGGCAACTTCTCCACTGGTCCACTTCTCTACACTTTACACCACTTAATACATCTCTCCCACAGGAGCCTATGTACTAAGCCTTGGATATAGATACCGAGCCGGCCCTAGGCATAGGCAAACTAGTGAATTTGGAATGCCTAGGGGCACAGGCAGCTTATGTTGATTAAAATGATATGCGGCATGCCTATATTCTGTGTGTGAATGCAGCTGTACCTGCATATGAAATGCTACGTTACAGTTTATTCCTGGAAATCACTGTAACATAACATTTCGTATGCAGAAACAGCCACAGTCGCACACAGAATATAGGCATGTCACATATCATTTTAATCAGCAGAAGCTGCTTGTGCATCCTAGTCACATAGCAATGCAAATAAGACACATTTAGGCAAAAAACACACCCAACTTTAGTAGAGCTGCCAGCTGACTTATGCCAGGCATCTCCTGCTGCATTTCGTATTGAGACAAAATGTATGAGGACACATCTGTGAGTGCGGCCATGTGAGTGCTGTGTGTGGGTGGGTTGGTTGTGCAGTAGTGTTCGGCATAAGTATAAGGGGCATTATGCGTGTCATTATGTGTATAAGGGCATAAGGGTATAATGGTTGGCATAATGTGTAAGGTGCATTATGTTTATAAGGACATTAATAATGTGTGTCATATGGGGACATTACTGTGTGGTATTATGTGTATAAAGGCATTACTAATGTGTGGCATTATGTGTATAAGGTGCTCTAATGTGTGGTGTAACGTATAGAAAGGGCACTACTGTGTGGTGTAATGTGAATAAAAAGCAATGTGGTGTGGTGTAATGTGAATAAGGGGCACTACTGTGAGGAGTAACGTATATAAGGTAAAGTGGTACTACTGTGTGATGTGACGTGAATAAGGGACAATATCGCACAGTTAATCTGAATAAAGTTGCAGTACTGAGTGGCGTAATTTCAATTGGGGGTACTTTTGTGTGGCCATGCTCCTTCCCAGGAAGAACACACTCAGTTTTAGGCTGTACGCCGAATGTGTGCACTGTTTCTATTTAAAATATAAGGGGTAGGAACACCAAAATGAGGACTGAGTTGGGTGAGGGGTGATGGTGCTGAGAAAGGGGTGCAAGGTCAGAGGCGGAACTAACGGCAATGCTAGGGGGCACCAGCCAAAATCTTGCCTAGGGCATCATATTGCTTAAGGCCTGCTCTGTATAGATAAAGTGGAAAGAGATAAAGTACTAGCCTACTGGTTCATTGAGGTGGCATATGTTACTGGTGGGGGGGCTACCATATGTAAAATCTGCCAACTCAGTACATAGGCCCCACAGTCTCAGGAGGTATCAGTGCTGTATTTATAATCCCGCCTGGTTACAGTTACTGCAGCACATTCCAGAGAAATCACATTGCATGAGATCATTACTAATGCACATAAATGCGCTTTGTGTAAATGTGCCAACAGCACGGACTGTTTGGGCAATTTTTGCTATCTTTTAACATATGCAACCAATCAGTTTAACTACAGTTGGTGAACTGTTTATCCTTACTAATACAGAAGTAAAGCAAAGAGTTATTACTGTATGTACAGTATATACATTAATATTATGACACATGCCAAGCAAAACAGCTGCTTTATGCACTGTGATCCAGGCTAATAGTAAAGCATGTGCAGGGCCGGCAACAGAAAATTTGGGGCCCGGTACACTGATATTTCTGGGGCCCCCTAAACCCCCCATGGTCACCCACTCTTAAACCAGAGGGTGTCTTCACACACACACACACACACACACACACACACACACACACACACACACACACACACACACACACACACACACACACACACACACACACACACACACACACACACTGTGTTATATTAATATATATGACACACTATATCTATCTATATGTATATATATGGCACTTACTTTCCAACATTAACAACCAGGGTGCTTTCCTTGACAGATACAGGAATAAATGGGTTCCCTGGGGTGACTTGCATGTCAATCACTAGCAACATAAGAACCAGATGGCACTGCATGGATTTTTTTAGTGCAAATAAGGTGTATTCCAGAGCATTACATCATAGTGCAGGCACTACATCATCCTGCTGGAGAGCCGAGCACGCCGGCAGTGCACACACTTGACTTACCAGCAACACACAGCCGCCGGCGCTGCTAATCATCCAGGCTCCGAGTGTCAGTGACGTCCATGCAGCAACAAGCTGCCACACTCCCGCAGTCCCGCTCCTGCTTTGCCGCTCGCGCTCCTCACAGCAGAGACAGGGCGGGCGGGGGATACTCAGAGAGGAGGGACGGTCCAGATGCAGCGTCCTGTGTGACTAGTGCAACGTCATTGCACTGCACAGGGACACTGGCTGAGTGACAGATGACCTGGGGGCTGGGCTGGGGGCACTGAGGGGTGAAAACAGGGCCAGGGGGGCGCGCTAGGGGAAAAAAAGGCAGTTACTGATTCATTTTAAATACACGGCAGGCGGACCGCAGCTTGTGTGATGCTGCAATTGATATAATTATTTAAATCTGACATGCTGCCGCCGCTGGACCTTGGGGCCCCTCACATCGATGGGGCCCGGGACGGGAGTCCCCTTTGACCCCCCCTGTCGCCGGGCCTGAGCATGTGTATTGAACACTCAGTATATACCAGCAGAATCAGAGTGTGGGGTGTCTTATTAAAAGCTGGACAACTCAGAAAACGCTCTTTTGTTTCTTTTTAATAACATGAGGAAGCACAACACAGAGACCATTGCTTCCTGCTGTATGGCATGATATGGTTACGGCTGTGCTATTTTGGTGCTAATGGCTCATTTTTTAAACAGACGGGCTGATTCTGAGTCGCACAGAAAGTGGCTGTAGTTGAAGTATGATTTACCACCTTATGGTAATGTAAGAATCTTTAGAGCATATGGGTGTGTGTGCAAGAGATACTTCTGATATGGGCTGTTTTTGGGGGCGGCTGCTGTGAAGGGCAATATGGCTGTGCTGTGCCTGCCTTTGCAGCCAGAGGGCTACTCTTATTTTGCCAGGTCTGCGATCACAATTGAATTGCGATTGCGTCGCTGGCAGCAATTAGCATGCTGGGCGGCCCCAGCATGCAAGTTTTGCTTTTTTAGCAAAACTGTAACTGAAGCTGAATAAGGTCCTAAGTACGAGCTGCCAGCAGCATATACTAGAATGGAGCCGACGGCCATGCCAAACATCACTGTAGAGTGCAGTCAGACAATGAAAAACTGCTAAAGGGCTTAGATAAAAGGATGAGACAGTTGCATTGTAATAGCTCTCTGAGACTCTGGCCTACGCCCCAATAGGGTAATCCATCACTGCCGTCTTTCCATACTTGCCATCTTTTAATTTAGAAATCCGGTTCTAGGCGCTACTCTGGACTCACCCTGTCTTCGCAGGCCCATTCTGTGCAGCTGCAGTAGAGCAGAGATACATATTTTTTAAACAATCTTTATTGACAACTAAAGTTGACAGAGCTCACTTCCTGTTTCTCCAGGGTTGTGTATATTTTCTCTTCGTGATCAGCACTAGGAAGTGACATAGGGCGGGATGTACTAAAGGAAAAATGCGGTAAAACCCCCGTTTTCGGGGGTTTTACCGCATTTTCAAATGTACTAATACCCCACAGCCGGTTTTAGATGGCGATACCCTATAGAAGCCTATGGGATTCTTATCGCCGACCGCCGCAACCCGCCGACCCCGCCGCAGATGCCTCCCCCCGGCATACCTTCCTCCAGGCTGCCCTGGTCCCGGAAGGTAGTCCCCCCCCCCCCCCCCCCCTAGGTCCTTCCAGCTGCAGGGGGAGGAGGAGGCGCCGGGGGCAGCCTGCTGCTGCTTCCTGGCGTGGGAGAAGTGTGGAGACCCCTGGGAGGTGACGGAGACCCCCCCGCAGACCACCTCACAAGTATCGCGGGGGGCCTCCGTCACCGCATTGCGATATTGATCGCATATGTTAGTGCATATGCGATCAACATCGCTGCGATGCGCGGCAAGGGGCGGCGATGTATCTTAATAACGAGAGGGAGGTAGATAACTTCTGCCCTTACAGCACCTAAATGTTTTATCCATTCTCCGTTTGTTTGAGATTATTTAGTTTTATCCATGCACCATTGGAACCTCGTGGGATCGCTTCGCTCGCCACGATTCAGGCTCGGTGTCTCGCTCCGCTTCACTCGCCACAGGTTATTATTCCAAATAGTTTGTGACATGGGCCCAGGGGCTTATGGGAAAGGACCTCTCCACAAAGGCAAACTATATGACTACAGTTTCTCCAGTGAGGAGAAGGAGAAGCCGTTTTCAGCAGCTACAGGTGACAAAGCCAGCGCTGATGAAGGGGAATGCTAAGTGATCTCTCCTCTTAGCATACCTCCCAACTGTCCCTGTTTCAATGGGACATTCCTGCATTTTGGATATTGTCCTGCTGTCCCACCTGTGGGCCGCAGTAGCCAGAGGGTGGAGGTTTGGGAGCATTTGATCAAGCCCCCAAAATTCCAAAAATCTGGGATGTACCTTAGGCCATAGCTATCCAATAAGAGTCTACACCATTGTCCAACTGAGGCCTCACCCCTTTTCTGACGCATGCATTGTCAGCAAACAAATGTCCCAATTTCAAGACCTCATTTGTCGGGAGATATGCCTTAGTAATAGCTGTCTCACTTAGCGTTGTCATAGGTGCCAATGGCAGCCTGAAAATCTAGCAATCACTTAGCACAGGCAGCCAAAATACAGAGAAGCCATATGTACAAGGATTTTCTCTGCATGTTAAACAGCCTGTAACATGACAGTTATGAACTGATTGGTGGGTACTTTATCTCTCCCCAAGTTTTAATAAAGCTTCCTCATTTAGCCATTTTCAATTAATCCCACAGCTAATTAAATAGACTTTTCCCCTCGCACGCAGGCATGGAGCCCGTTAACAATCCCCGGGATCCGTGCCAAAAATGGATCAGGGGAGGGCTCTGGATCGGAGACCCC
Source organism: Pseudophryne corroboree (assembly GCF_028390025.1). Taxonomy (NCBI): domain Eukaryota; kingdom Metazoa; phylum Chordata; class Amphibia; order Anura; family Myobatrachidae; genus Pseudophryne; species Pseudophryne corroboree. The sequence continues at coordinate 846,312,062 of NC_086447.1, read as the reverse complement.
CTGAGAGAGGGAGGCCAAAGATACTCTCAACCTGTGCCCCCCTATCCCCCTTTAACCCAGGCCTGGCCTACCCTCTGAAGCCTACTGTACCTCCACCACAGCAGGTTTACGACTCATCACGGGTTTCCCTCAAATCCAGCGAACGGGACACGTACTCCCCTAGCCTCCCTAGTTGTGGCCCTGATCAGGATTCCATGGCCTCCTGCAACTGGGATACAAATAATATCCTGGCAGATGGGATACCGGCTGTCACTATACCGACCGCCGCATCCCGGCTGCGAGACCACTCGTGGGCTGGCTGCGCTAGCCATGCATCGGGCCCGGTGGCTCACTTCATTTGCTACAGGTTCTGTTCCCACTAGGTTGGTGGCATGGACCCAGGGTCAGATTGGCCCAGAGGCCTGTGGGTCCTCCTCCTCTAGGGATCAGGCTCCAGACTCTACCCTACTGCACTTGAATTAAGCATTATACATATGTTACATTATACTTCACAGGACTATGGTTCAGGGCCGTCCTTTCGTATGGGCTTAATGGGCAGTTGCCCAAGGGCTCCAGTAGTATAACAGCCCATGGCTGATAGCTGAGGTTCCCCTTTTTCCAGGATAACCAGATTTCTTTAAATCGGCACTGGGGAACTGGAGATATTCGACTTCAAAGCAGTGGTCCCCATCCGGGCCTGCTAATTGCTCTTACCAGACAGGTATCTCTTTTTTTCTGACTTAGAGTTTTTCTGAGGGTATACTTCAAAAGCTGGGACCCTCCCCTTTCAGTGGACACTGGCAGCTGGTCCCTGTTCCAGCTCCACACGCCTGGTATGCAGTTTTATATTTTCTGATAGTCGATTGCTCTGGCTTCTGAATTCAGATCCCCAATTCCCCAGTACCTTCTCAAAGGTGGGACTCTATTTTCTTTATCCCATTGAAAGCTAAGAAATCTGTTTCCAGGAACTGGAGATATCTGCAGTCAATAGTAGGAGAGGCATCAAGCCTTGTGGACTATGCAAAGGTATCAAGGGAGAAATGTTATTTAATTTATAACCAACCGATATAGAGAGAGAATTTTCTTAATGTAAATACAAAATAATTATTTGATTTGGTTGGAGGTGCGCCTGAAAGCAAAGTACAATGTTCATGTTAGGGGGTTTGGCAAGACCACTAGTGGGCCTTAGCCTAAGAAGGCTTCCTTTGTGGCGCACTCTTTTTATGTTGTGTTATGAATGGTATTAAAACTTAACTTTTATCATCATATATTTAAAAAAATGTTTTTATAATAGGCATGACATAGGATAAGTGTTTGTCAGCCTGGGATTAAAGTAAAAATAAATTAGCTCAGATTTAGTTCCTATTCCTTTCTAATACAATAATTGCTAGAACAGGGCAAATCTTCCCTTAAATATAGGAATATTAGTTACAGTGTTTTCCTTATGTCTATTTGACCCAGAGGGAGGTCGAGTACCTTCCTATAAAATAGAAGTTGTGTATATCAATGGGACACAGTCCTATTATAAATAAGCAGAAGTGAAAATATCAAGTAAAATATAAGTGTTTGCACATGCTTTAGTTATTCAGTTATTGAGATCCTTATTAATGAATTATGGTCTCTGATCAGCCTGTCATATGCAGCTCCCTACATAACACTGCGTATGTTGATTAGGGTGATCAGGGCTGGATCTAGACCTTGTGGTGCCCCGGGCAAAAAAATAGGGACGTGGCTTCATGGAGAAGGGGCGTGGTCAGTTATGCCACCTGTAGCTGTGCCCCCAGTACTATGGCCCCTGTAGAGTTGTGCTCCCAGTAGTATTATCCCCAGTACTGTGCCCCCTGTAGAGTTGTGCCCCCTAGTTGCACCGTTTATAAATAAATAAATAAATACTTATAATCCACGCTCCTGCTTCCCGACCACTGCTGTCCTCTGTCTCTGGCAGCCGGTGCCACTCCTTGAATCTATGGGAGAAATGTCATGATATCTCTCCCATATCACCGCATAGACACTAGAGGTCAATTATGACCTCTAGCGTCTATGTGCCGCTCCCACAATGCAGTGCGCAATTACTTTATCATGCACCGCACGGCACCGGGCATCTAAACAGCACTGGGCAGCACCAGTAGCGGATCTTGCCACGGCGGCGGCACCCTCCGGATGGCGGCGCCCCGGGCAAAAATCCTTCTTGCCCATAGCAAGATCCGCTACTGAGAGTGATTATCATGTATAAGCAGTGGCGTTACCATGTGGGTGCGGCCCGCACCCTGGTGTCACCCACCGAGGGGTGACACCAAAATGTCGGCTTCTGCTCAGTGACAGGAGCCGGGTGCTGCACTGTAACAATACGTGCAGCTCCTGTCCCTGTGTAGGAGCTGGCACTGCATTCTGCATTCAGCCTCTGTGCGAGAGACCTGCCGCTGCTTCACCCGCGTTGTGAGAGTCAGACACGGAAGCGCCGTGCGCTGACATGCAGACCGGACGCGGGTTAGAAACTCACAGTATCAGGGGCCCCAGCCTGCAGACTTAGGAGGGGGGAAGGTGGGACGGGGGGAAGGGACAGAGTGGGGTTGTATGAGGCAAAGAGGCACTCTCCGGCGGGCAGCCAACATCTTCTGAACCCCCTGGAGTGCTGAAGACGGGGGTCCACCGTGAGGCCACGCCCCCTCATGCTAGGCCATGCCCCCATTTTGTGGCCTCCCGCACCGGGTGTCACCAGGGGCAGTGACGCCCCTGTGTATAAGTTACTGGCAATCTCTATCCCAGAAGGGACTTTTTCCAAAAAGATATAATGTGTTGCAGTTATAAATACGAATGATCAAGATATTACAGATAGTGATGCTGTGCCTTTAAATGCATCTTTTATTTACAGAGGAATGGGGGTAATTCCAAATTAATCGCAGCAGGATTTTTGATAGCAATTGGGCAAAACCATGTGCACTGCAGGGGAGGCAAATATAACATGTGCAGAAAGAGTTAGATTTGGGTGGGTTATTTTATTTCTGTGCAGGGTGAATACTGGCTGCTTTATTTTTACACTGCAAATTAGATTGCAGATTGAACACACCACACCCAAATCTAACTCTCTCTGCACATGTTTTATCTGCCTCCCCTGCAGTGCACATGGTTTTGCCCAATTGCTAACAAAAATTCTGCTGCGATCAACTTGGAATTACCCCCTATTTCTGATACGCGTAACTCATGTAGAGGGTAAATTTATACCTCTGTTATTTCAACATCATATTATGTGTGCATACAAAGGACATCCGCTGTTTTTAACATGATTTCCCAGTAGCAGCAGTGAAAACAAAATTGTCACTAAGTCAATCTAGCAGCAACACTGAAACATAAATGCCATTGTATCAGTAAAACTGTCTAGACACATATAGGGGGTCATTCCGAGTTGTTCGCTCGCAAGCTGCTTTTAGCAGCTTTGCACACGCTAAGCCGCCGCCCTCTGGGAGTGAATCTTAGCTTATCAAAATTGCGAACGAAAGATTAGCAGAATTGCGAATAGACACTTCTTAGCAGTTTCTGAGTAGCTCCAGACTTACTCGGCATCTGCGATCAGTTCAGTCAGTTTCGTTCCTGGTTTGACGTCACAAACACACCCAGCGTTCGCCCAGACACTCCTCCGTTTCTCCAGCCACTCCCGCGTTTTTCCCAGAAACGGTAGCGTTTTTTCACACACACCCATAAAACGGCCAGTTTCCGCCCAGAAACACCCACTTCCTGTCAATCACATTACGATCACCAGAACGAAGAAAAAACCTTGTAATGCCGTGAGTAAAATACCTAACTGCATAGCAAATTTACTTGGCGCAGTCGCACTGCGGGCATTGCGCATGCGCATTAGCGACTAATCGCTCCGTTGCGAAAAAAAAATAACGAGCGAACAACTCGGAATGACCCCCATAGTCTCAGCTGCCACTGCTCTATTTCCAGCAGTGGTGATGTTATAGAGATACAGATACAGTATATACCTTTTGTTACATAGTTATTCAGAATTCATTTTGTTATTGCATGTCAAAGACACCCGCTGGTATTATACCACTGCAAAAAAAGAGTACTGACACCATGTACAATAATGTATATTTATTGCTACTGGATTGATACAGTGACGAGTATGTTTCATTACTTTGTCTAAAAATGATGCTGAGAGAGCGGGTGTCTTTGACATGATAACAAAATGGACATATCTGCAGTCAAAGCAAGCTGCCTTCCCACCGAAAAATGATGAATATTAAGCTCACTCCACTATTCACCCCTCCCCTGCATATTAATTAAACACCCCCTATTACCCTGAAAGTCATGTACCGGGGCTACTTCGTTCAGCCCAATACCCCCTTCTACAGTTTAGTGTTCTTCCTCCCGCCCCATCTCCCATCATCTGTGCAGTAAAGGAGTAATTAGCAGAAATGACTGCTCCAGGTCCTACATGCTGAGCAGAAGATAGAACATCCCCTACCGTCTGTCGGACATCAAAGCTGTCGCCGCTGGAGGGTGGGTAGGGACCCCAGTGCATTGCTTTGTCCAGGGGCCTACACTGCTGTTAAGACGTCCCTGCTATGGTTTATTTTATATTTACCATGTACTCTCTAATGGTTAGCTAAACCTCTGTGGTAGCTGGCCATGCCCCACTGGAGCCTGACCACACCCTTAAGAATGGGCCCCTACATCTGCATCCCCCCGGTGGGCCCTTTATGCCCCAGTCCAACACTGCGTGGTCCCACCAACTGAGTAGTAATACCCGCGGTTGTCGGGATTCCAGCTATCAGTATATCACCGGGTGTCGGGACTCCAACGTTGGTCTCCTGAACGCCAGGATCCCGACAGCTGGTAAATTGACTGCATCTGCTGCAACTACAGCCACTTTGTGTGTGACTAAGAATCATACCAGTAAGAGAGAGGGTCTTCTTCACTGCAATATTACAGGTTTGCTCAACCTGCTGGATCGGGTAACTGTAGTTTATTAGGTACATAAGATTTTATAAAATAGAAATTGGTGCTGTTTTTCTTGCGCACAAACGGGCAGCTCTAATGAACTAGAGAAAATGGGATCACACCCAAAATCCCCAACACTAGTACAACAAAGACAATTTTATCTCCAGTTCATATGTGCGCCCCAATAAAATAAATGGTGATAAATAAAAGTTCAAAATACTCCCCTGGTTTAACACTCCTCTTCACAACTTCATTTTCCTTCAAGAACGATGGCCCTCATTCCGAGTTGATCGGTCGCAAGGCGAATTTAGCAGAGTTACACACGCTAAGCCTACGCCTACTGGGAGTGTATCTTAGCTTCTTAAAATTGCGACCGATGTATTCGCAATATTGCGATTACAAACTACTTTGCAGTTTCTGAGTAACTTCAACCTTACTCTGCCTGTGCGATCAGTTCAGTGCTTGTCGTTCCTGGTTTGACGTCACAAACACACCCAGCGTTCGCTCAGACACTCCCCCGTTTCTCCAGCCACTCCTGCGTTTTTTCCGGAAACGGCAGCGTTTTCATCCACACGCCCATAAAACGCCGTGTTTCCGCCCAGTAACACCCATTTCCTGTCAATCACATTACGATCGCCGGAGCGATGAAAAAGCCATGAGTAAAAATACTATCTTCATTGTTAAATTACTTGACGCAGTCGCAGTGCGAATATTGCGCATGCGTACTAAGCGGATTTTCATTGCGATGCGATGAAAAATACCGACCGATCAACTCGGAATGAGGGCCGATGTTTGTAACATGAAAAGGAAGAGAGAATGCAGAAATCCTTACACAAGGATTTCTGCATTCTCTCTTCCTTTTCATGTTACAAACATGATAAAATTGTCTTTGTTGTACATAAGATTTTATGTTTTTATTTATCTAATGTAATACCACTCAAAACCATTTTGGTTTTTTTTTAGTTTTGGATGAAATTAGCCTTTAGGTTAATAGCAAACTCTGAATATTTCTATAGTTCCATTTCAAGCTTTATATTCATGACATTGTAATACCGATTGGCCTCTCTCATATCAGGTCATGGAGTTATAATAACTTCATTTTCGCTTTGTATTGCTTTTTGAACTAAAGCCTGTTTGGCAACATTTCACCCTTGATTCTTATATACCATATGGCTACAATCACTATCCCATCACATGGCGCAGGTCACCTTACACTTCAAATGGAAGCTATAACTAACACCACATGCTGTGTTTGATGTGCCGTGACACAGCATGGTATGTTTTACATTAACCTCCATCCCCAAATCATAAGGGTATTCTGTCACCTCACGCTACTACACAGAAACGTTTATCAGGCAGAATTTCGATGCATCTTACATAACGTTTGCTCAGATAAGATTTGCAGCTGCCAGAATCATGGCCAACAAGAGTTCAGTAATGCGCCATCTCAGTGACGCACAAGATGTGTTCACATGACCCACACTGTCAGCGCCGGATTAATAACAGGCGATTTATATGCAGTTAAGTGATTATTGGATTTGTGGACAAATTTGGAGGCTCATCCTAGATCCTACCTTGTTGTTCCATTTACTCAGGGGCTGACCCCCCCCTTTACTGGCTGCCGTTGACAGCGCACTCATATTCTTTCTTTTTTCTGTACTCAACCTAGATCAACTCCAAATCGCAGTGTTAAAATAAAGCATCCATTGACGTTCTGTGATGGGCACAGGGTGTGTGGTGCTCACGGGACCCTGAGCATGCTGTAATTCCATAATAAAAATAAAGATGCATCTTTTACATTGCAGTATGGGTTTTCCAAGGGCAGATTTGTACGTTTTAATTGGAGTTGCCTCTAGATGAGTCCCTATATGCCATAGACTTTAGGGTTTATGTAGAGTTAGATATATGTAATTTGTTTGAGTAGGATACGTATGATTGCAAAGTGCATGCACAGAAAAAATCCAAATGTCCGCATGCCTGTATGAGTACTTTGGAGCATCAACAGTAACATGTAATGGGAGAAGTATTTGGCAGGCAAACATAGGGCCTACTTCATGTTTGTACTTAACGGCCGATGTTCACTCTAGTGAGCGATTATCTGGAGACTGCGCACGTGCGTCGATCGCACTAAACATGCATAAAGGTGCCACTTTGATTACACTTGCAATGATGCTTTAATGGGAAAATTATTAACAGGAAGTGGCCATTTGGAGGTGTTAACGGGGTGGGGTTTGAAAAATGCAGACGTGGCTGTTTTTGGGGTGTGTATCTGCCTTCAGCTGCAGGCTCATACGTGTAAACACATGGCACCAGCGTCGCTACTGCTGTGTCCAGTGTGCGTAGCCATAGGGCATCCCTAGCATTCTATGTTCCTCGTTATTGCGTATAGATGCATAACCTAGTCTGAGGCTGCTCCTCCATCCCCCTGCCTCAGGCATTGGACATCTCTGCTTTGCTTACATACTGCCATCAGGCTACCTCCCACTTGCTTGCACCTCATGTCATCTGTCTGTCGCCCCTTCCCACTAGATTGTTAGCTCTTACCTCTTGTTGCCAAAGCCCTCTTCTCGACACATTTCACTCGCAGCTCTCTCCTACTCAGCGACCATCTTTACCCGCTTTTTCTCCTGCTGGTAAAGGCTCATCTCTATCTAGCTCCTAGTAGTACGCTGATCACTCACTCACTACTTACATCTAAGCTGTATTAGGGCCCTCATTCCGAGTTGATCGGTCGCAAGGCGAATTTAGCAGAGTTACACACGCTAAGCCGCCGCCTACTGGGAGTGTATCTTAGCATCTTAAAATTGCGACCGATGTATTCGCAATATTGCGATCACAAACTACTTAGCAGTTTTAGAGTAGCTCCACACTTACTCTGCCTGTGCGATCATTTCAGTGCTTGTCGTTCCTGGTTTGACGTCACAAACACACCCAGCGTTCGCCCAACCACTCCCCCGTTTCTCCGGCCACTCCTGCGTTTTTTCCGGAAACGGTAGCGTTTTCAGCCACACGCCCATAAAACGCCGTGTTTCCGCCCAGTAACACCCATTTCCTGTCAATCACATTACGATCGCCGGAGCGATGAAAAAGCCGTGAGTAAAAATACTATCTTCATAGCAAAGATACTTGGCGCAGTCGCAGTGCGAATATTGCGCATGCGCACTAAGCGGAATTTCACTGCGATGCGATGAAAAATACCGAGCGAACGACTCGGAATGAGGGCCTATGTTTTGAGAATTGTGGTGCTCTTTGTTACCTGTATTCTATTTTTGTTATTTATTTAAGTTTTGTCTCCCTGTACTGTCCTTTGTACAGCGCTGCAAAACACTTGTGGCGCCTTATAAATAAAATTTAATAATAATAATAATAATAATAGTCTGAAAATCTGTATACACAATTGCGAATGAGTTTGCGATGGCTCCGGTGGGCGTCTCTTTTCAATTTTGGATGGCAGCAGTGTTTGCTAACATTAGCAGCTCCATAGCCTAGAAAATTACAATTGTAATGTGTACAAACATAAATTAGGCTCATAGGGGGGTTATTCAGGTTTGTAAGCAAACCAAAAAAGCACATTAATGGACAAAACCATGTTGCCCTGCAGGTGGGGCAGATGTAAAATGCGCAGAGAGATTTATATTTGGGTCATACTTGCCTACTTTTGAAAACATGTTTCAGGGAGAGTACAGCTGGTAGCAAATTACACACCGTTGCGGGGGTTACCATGCTTCACCCAAAAAGTGTGTCTAACTCCATCTATGGGCCTATCTTTTGCCAGTCAGGGTCGTAGCCTGCAGTGGAAGGTGAAAACTAAAGTACTAATTGGAGCAAATTACGTCAGGCAGAGCTCCCTTTTACACATTACATCAGGTAGAGTTCCCTTTTACACATTACATCAGGTAGAGTTCCCTTTTACACAGTACGTCAGGTAAAGTCCCCTTTTACACAGTATGAAAGGTAGAGTCCCCTTTTACACAGTACGACAGGTAGAGTCCCCTTTTACACACTACGGCAGGTAGAGTCCCATTTTACACAGTACGGCAGGTAGACTCCTTTTTTACACAGTATGGCAGGTAGAGTACCCTTTTGCACATTAGGCAGCCAGAGTCCCCCTTATTTACACATTACAACACCAGAGTCCCCCTTTTTACACATTACAGCACCAGAGTCCCTCTTTTTACACATTAGGCAGCAGAGTCTCCCTTTTTTACACATTACTGCACCAGAGTCCTTCTTTTTACACATTAGGTAGCAGAGTCTCCCTTTTTTACACATTAGACAGGCAGAGTCCCCCTTTTAACACATTACAGCAGCAAAGTCTCCATTTTTACACATTACAGCAGCAGAGTCCCCCTTATCACACATTAGTCTGCATAGCCCCCCTTTTTACACATTAGGCAGACTAGTCCTCCCTTTTTACACATTAGGCAGCATAGTCCTCCCTTTTTACACATTACGCAGCATAGTCCCTCCTTTTTACACATTAGGCAGGCAGAGTCCCCCTTTTTACACATTACAGCAGCAAAGTCCCCATTCTTACACATTACAGCATCAGAGTCCCCCTTATCACACATTAGTCTGCATAGTCCCCCCTTTTTACACATTAGTCAGCATAGTCCCCCCTTTTTACAAATTAGGCAGGCAGAGTCCGAGAAAGAGAGAGAGAGAGAGAGAGAGAGAGAGAGTGTGTAAGTGTTATACTCACCTGTGACCAGCTGGCAGGCCTCTCCTCTTCTCCTACCCGCCCTACGCAGTACTCTTTGCAATGCAAGGCATTGTGGGAGGGCTGGGAGAGATGGGGGAGGGGGGGGGGAGGGGCGAGCTGCAGTGCTGACCAGCTACCTTTGTGAGAGGTAGCCGGGCAATACAGTTGGGTGCTTGGGCGGTGACGGCGGGGGGACGTGGGCCGGACCCCACAGTGCAGCCAGGCTGTGGAATGGCCAGGCGCTGTTGATGGTGGTCCTGCGTCCACAGTGCATCTATGCTGTGTGCCAGGCACATCTGGCATACACCTAGTTACGGCTCTACTCAGCCACCTACTTCTATCACTAGACACAGCCCTCTACCGGTCCCAGTAACCTCTCTCTCTACCCTGGTAGTGGTGAGTAAGAGAGAGGATGGTCATTTTCTGAGTTATTTGTGCCCGACTGATTTGTGCTCTTGAGGGGCAGTCTTAGTTTTAGCCAGCACAGAGATACACGTGTGCTACCGCGGGTAGGGGGGGGGGGGGAGAGAATGTGAGAGTCTGAGGACAGCAGCAGCATGGGGGTTTGACAGCAGCACTGGGGCTGGGGCGAATGAGTCTGAGGACAGCAGCAGCTGGTGGTGCTTGTGGGGGTGTTTGAAAAACCGGCAGTAGTGCGTGCGATGGGGGGTGTTGGTGTGTTAGAGAGCATCAGTGCTGGGTGGATGAGAGGAGGACAGCAGCAGCAGCAGTGTGGCTGGGGGTGGGGGGTCTTTGCTGTGTTAGGGAGCAACAGCGGCAGCACCTCTGGCAGCAGAGCGGTGGGGTTTGAGTACAGTAAGATGTTGGTGCTGGCAGTGGACTTCCTCCTTGAGGCTGGCCAGGACATCCTCCAAGTCCCTTCTTCTTCTCCCTGCTGGCAGCTATTCATTCTGTGCCAGGATCCGCCCCCAGTCCATCCAGACTCGCACATGTGCAGTCTGGGTTCTTGATGGGACAGCAAAAATCTGGGAAATTTGCGTAACTTCTCGGGGCAGCCGGAGACTCCAGAATGAAACGTGAGTCTCCCGCAGTATGCGGGAGGGTAGCAACTCTGATTTGGGTGGGTTATATTATTTCTGCGCAGGGTAAATACTGGCTGCTTTATTTTTACCCTGCAGTTTAGATTTGAGTTTGAACACAACCCACCCAAATGTAACTCTCTCTGCACATGTTACATCTGCCCCACCTGCAGCGCAACATGGTTTTGCCCACTAGTGTGCTTTTTTGGTTTGCTAGCAACCCTGAATAAGGCCCATAGTTTCCAGTGCCCGCAAGATGTTCATGTCAATGTGACCCAAGTGCATCTGAGTGCAGGCGCAGATGCAGCTATTTGGGAGTGTATTTCTTGTGAGTGCTGGAGGACCAATGCACTGACATCCACTGTGAAATTTATTTTAAGCAACATTATGGTTTATGATTCCTCTTTTTAATTTATTTTCTCCTTATATTAGAATAGCCTTCTTATGTTAGAGTAATCAATTGGTGAATTTACCGCAGAAAGACAATAGTCAAAGCATTGTTCAGTAACTATGCCAAGAATTTATTCTTCTAAATTGCAGAATGTAATTTCTTGGTAACAAGCAATAAGGGGTGTAGTATGGTATGCCGGCTGTCGGGGTCTCGGCACACAGCATACCGGCATCAGAATCCTGATTGCCGGCAAACCGACAGCTGGGCGAGCGCAAATGAGCCCCTTGCATGCTCTCTGCGCTCGCCACACTGCGCTCGCCACGCTGCGGGCACGGTGACGCGCTATGCGTGCCACGCTATCTATTCTCCCTCCAGGGGGGTCGTGGACCCCCAAGAGGGAGAAACGGTGTCAGTATGCAGGCTGTCGGGATTCCGGTGCCGGTATACTGTGCGCCGGGACCCCGACAGCCGGCAAACTGAAGACCACCCGCAATAAGGAAGCAAAGAATTTATAACTGTATATCCATCATCAGACAGTAGATGGCAGCAAAGGACAACATGAACCATGGCCCTCATTCCGAGTTGTTCGCTCGGTATTTTTCATTGCATCGCAATGAAAATCCGCTTAGTACGCATGCGCAATGTTCGCACTGCGACTGCGCCAAGTAACTTTGCTATGTAGAAAGTAATTTTACTCACGGCTTTTTCATCGCTGCGGCGATCGTAATGTGATTGACAGGAAATGGGTGTTACTGGGCGGAAACACGGCGTTTCAGGGGCGTGTGGCTGAAAACGCTACCGTTTCCGGAAAAAACGCAGGAGTGGCCGGAGAAACGGTGGGAGTGCCTGGGCGAACGCTGGGTGTGTTTGTGACGTCAAACAGGAACGACAAGCACTGAACTGATCGCACAGGCAGAGTAAGTCTGAAGCTACTCTGAAACTGCTAAGTAGTTAGTAATCGCAATATTGCGAATACATCGGTCGCAATTTTAAGAAGCTAAGATTCACTCCCAGTAGGCGGCGGCTTAGCGTGTGTAACTCTGCTAAATTCGCCTTGCGACCGATCAACTCGGAATGAGGGCCCATGTCACACCAATTGATAGTTATTTTAACATTATCCATGTAATAGTAGTTGTATATACTGTAGATTATCTGCTTATCTGTACAGTATTTATATATTAGTACTAAACTACTTAACTATTACCCTCTGGAAAGGTGGTGACGGGGCACTAAGCCTTGGAGAGTGATAAAGCGGAAAGAGATAAAGTACCAGCCAACCAGCTCCTGTCATGTTTCAAACACAACCTGTGACATGGCAAGTACAAGCTGATGGGCTTGTACTTTATCTCTCTTCACTTTGGGGGTCTTTCCGAGTTGATCGCACGTAGCAACTTTTTGCTGCCCATGCGATCAGGTAGACGCCGCCTATGGGGTAGTGGATTTTTGCATAGCAAGGCTGCGAACGCTTGTGCAGCCCTGCTATGCAAAAAAAGTTTTGTGCAGAAGTAGACTAGGGTGAGAGTTACTCACCCTGTGCGATCACTTCAGCATTGCAGGTCCCGGAATTGACGTCAGACATCCGCCCTCCAAACGTCTCGACACGCCTGCGTTCGGATCTCCACGCCCCGAAAACGGTGAGTTGATGCCCGGATCCGCCTTCCTCCTGTCAATCTTCTTGCGGTCGCCGCTGCGACCGCTTTCTTCATTGGAGGCGTCGCTGCCCAACGTCAGCCGTTGCCGGGCAACGGCGCGTCTGCACAATACAACCGCTGCGCAAGCGCAGTTCTGACCCGACCGCACGGCTGCGAAGAAGCGCAGCGTGCGATCGTGTCGGAATGACCCCCACTAGCACTCTCCAAGGCATAGGCATTTCAATAATGGGTGCAGTGTATATCCATATATTATACTTACTCCCAGGGGTGTCTTAAGCGAAGAGAGGGCCCGTGTGCAGACACCTGAGCTGTAGGCTCCGACATTGTGCTGATCCTACTGCGCATGCGCAGGTCTCCGGAAACATGGTGCCTGCCATGTTCCGGAGACAAAGTTCAAACTGCGCATGCGTGGTGGCTGTTTTGGAGGGAATTTTTTGCGTGACAGATGCGGCTGCAGCACCCGACGCTGGACTCCGGAGAGGTGAGTACTAAAATATGGGTGCAATGTGTGCAGTGTGGGCCCCCCTTGGACCCAGGGGCCCGTGTGCACCGCACACATTGCACCCATGATAGAAACGCCAATGCTTACCCCTCCGGAGCACAAATAACTCAGGCACAAATCACTCGGAAAATGGCCGCTGCGGCCATTTACAAGTGATTTGTGCATGCACACTAGAGGTGTCCCCGGGAACAAGGCGTGTGCACCATGTTACCGGAGACCTGCATTTTGCCAGTGTCTTCTGCTGCCGTAGAGAGGAGGGGGCTTGCGACGGAGGCTGCACGCGGGTCCCCTCCTCTCTTAAAACGCTCCTGCTCGAAGGCTTATTACATCTCCACCGAAATCTCCATGTTTGTGCAACTTTGGCTTATTTTCCCAGCAGAGCGATCCATTTTTATTACGTGTCATTTTATTTTATTATTGCTTCACATTAGGGGGGTCATTCCGAGTTGTTCGCTCGTTATTTTTTTCTCGCAACGGAGCGATTAGTCGCTAATGCGCATGCGCAATGTCCGCGACTGCGCCAAGTAAATTTGCTATGCAGGTAGGTATTTTAATCACGGCATTACGAGGTTTTTTCTTCGTTCTGGTGATCGTAATGTGATTGACAGGAAGTGGGTGTTTCTGGGCGGAAACTGGCCGTTTTATGGGAGTGTGTGAAAAAACGCTACCGTTTCTGGGGAAAACGCGGGAGTGGCTGGAGAAATGGAGGAGTGTCTGGGCGAACGCTGGGTGTGTTTGTGACGTCAAACCAGGAACGACAAGCACTGAACTGATCGCACTGGCAGAGTAAGTCTCGAGCTACTCAGAAACTGCACAGAGAAGTCTTTTCGCAATATTGCGAATCTTTCGTTCGCAATTTTGATAAGCTAAGATTCACTCCCAGTAGGCGGTGGCTTAGCGTGTGCAAAGCTGCTAAAAGCAGCTTGCGAGTGAACAACTCGGAATGACCCCCAATATTCGTCCAGTCTGTCGCACTGACACGCTTTCTTAGTAGCTGATTGCTGTGCCTGAAATAGGTAGAATTAATATTTATGAACCTGGGGAGGTGTGAAAGGGAAGGGGGGGGGGGGGTTGTCACGAGGGATCTGATCAAAAAGTTGCTACGAGGCCCACAAAGTTCAGGCTGTCCACCAGAACCTGACGTAGGTCTAGAACTGGTTGAATCGGCTCCCAATACAGTGAGTGCTGCATATGCCATGTCATTCACGTAATTTTGGTATCATTTAGAAAGTGCCGTGTGTACTGACATCGCCCCGATGTCTGCCGATAGTTTATTGAACGCATCTCACTTGTGGGCATTTGTGTAAATCAGCTATGACGTGACTTCACTTGGCTTGTCAGCAGATGAATGAATGTTATGTCCTATGCGCCTATGTATAAGGGCCCTTTTTTTCCTCCTCTTCTGAGCCCCAAAAAAGATCAGTATAGTGACCACATATGTGGGAACAGCTTGTTCACAATACATTCTCGCAGGTATAATAACCAAGGTAGAACGAACAATATCAATAGTATGGTGCAGCAGCTGAAAATCTAAGTAGCATTTACACAATACAATAGCAATACTGTAATGGAAATATTTTTCATCCTATCCCTGTATTGGCGGTTCAGTCCAGCCCATTATTATAATTAATTAGCAGCTTCCAGCTTGAAAGCACAATTATCTGGCAATGTGTACGGAGACACAATGGGGATCATTCTGAGTTGATCGCACGTAGCATCTTTTTGCTGCTCATGCGATCAACCTGACGCCGCCTATGGGGGAGTGTATTTTAGCATAGCAGGGCTGCGATCGCTTGTGCAGCCCTGCTATGCTAAAAAAGATTCCTGCGAAACAAGACCAGCCCTGCAGCTACTTGCCCAGTGCAACGGATCCAGCGATAAAGGTCCCGACTGTGACGTCAGACATCCGCCCTCCAAATGCCTGGATCCGCCTGCGTTGGACTCACCACGCCTGGAAAACGCTGACTATCTGCCCCGGAATGCCTCCCACCTGTCCGTCTTCTTGCGATTGCCGCTGCGATCACTTTTCTCACTGGCGGCGTGTGTCTGCCGCGCATGCGCATTTCTGACCCGTTCGCACCGCAGCGAAGAACCGCTGCGTGCGAACGGGTCAGAATGAGCCCCAATATTGTTGTGACAATTGGCTGAGGCTTTCACAGGGCAGCCTCCATTCTGCTGGTTCCAGCCACAGCCAGAGAGCTGGGTTAAGGGTGTGATAAGCTTGTTGGCAGAGGGGTGCGGTGTTTGATAGTGATGTTCAGGGCCGTTTCTTGGGGCAGGCGAGCAGTGCAATCGCACTGGGCGCCCGCCGCGGCACTAACTGTGGCTCCCTGCTTCCCCCTCCTATTTCTCTCCGAGTAACCCGCTCGGGGGGCAGAGTTTCACGGAATGACGCGGTTGCGTCGTTACGTCAAGACGCAACCCCGTCACTCCACGAAACTCCCCCCCCCGAGCGGAGTACAGAGGGGGATCCAAGTTAGGAAGAGGGAAAGGCCGGCGCGAGGAGCGACTGGTGAGGCGGGCCGAAGAGCAGTAATCGCCTGTGTAAGTATTCTCTCTCTCTCTCTCAATGTGTAAAATGGAGACACCTGCCATAATGTGTGAAATGGGGACTCTTGCCTGCCGTAGTGTGGGGATTTAATGTATCAAGGGCATTGCGGTATGTGGCATAATATGGTGCAGGGGGCATTACTGTGTGGGGATTAATATGGTAGAATTTTTTTATCTTGTGGTGGTCGTGATCTCTTGGAGCAGGGTCAAAAACTGGATTGTGAGGTAGTCTTTTCAGACGAAGCCATGCCCATTTAAATGAGGCCACACCCATTTAGATGAGGCCACGCCCCCTTGCCGGGTGCGCGCGCAAGTTTTTTTTAAATCTAGGTGTGTGTGGGGGCACATTTTTTTATGTCATGTGGGGGCGCATTTTTAAATCTCGCACTGGGAGCCAAATTGGCTAGAAACAGCCCTGGTGATGTTAATCCACACAACTGATAGGTAACCAGAACGCTGGTTTATTTTATTAACATACAAAGACAACACTTGTTAATGCGGAAGATGTTCTGCAGCAGCAACTCACTCATATATATAACAGGCTGGTACAATGAAAGCGCGGCACTTATTGCTATACGTCATGTGGCTGTGGTAAGCTAGTGACTCTGACAGTATGAGATGGAAGGCTGCACAATCACATCCATGCAGACTGACTCCCGTTGGAAGGAACACGCAGAGCCCACTGCTCTCCATCCCGTTAAGGCAGTGCGACACACGCTGCAGGAGGAACTGTCTTCCCCTCTCCACTGCAGGAATAACTGTCTCCCCTCCACTGCAGGAGGAACTGTCTCTCTCTCTCCACTGCATGAGGAACCATCTCCCCTTCTGGCTGATTTTATATCGGAGTGGGAGAAGGGACCTTCTGACGTACCTAGGGGAGGAGACATGTCACCAGGGGGAGGAGCTACGGCCGAACAGGGTACCCGAAAAGTACCCTCGCGGGCTCGCTTTGCTCGCCACGCTTCGGGCTCGGTGGCTCACTCCGCTCGCCACTTGATTACTAAAGGTAATAGTTGGTGGCGTGCAGGGCCGGCTCTAGGCATGTTCGAATAGAGCGGCCGCGCAGGGCGCCACCCTTAATGGGTGCCACGCGCTGGCGCCGCCATATTCGATGCTGGAGCCGGCCCTGTGTGTGTGCTGCTGCAGCATTTGGCTGTCGCGCTGTGTATGCGCGCTGCGCGGCGCCGGTATCTAACGTCAGACGCCGGCGCTGCGCATAGCCCGCCTGCACAAGTGGCCGCCCGCCCGCCCGGACCCAGGCTCAGGCTCACTCGCCCGGCCTCTCGCCCGCCCGCCAGCGCTCCCACACAGGCGGACAGCAGTACTCCTCCCCAGCGCCGCAGGTATTTTTTTTTGGGGGGGGGGGAGATCCGCACTGTGGGGGCATTTCTGGCACACAGGGGGCATTTTTGGTTATGTGGGGGCATTTCTGGCACTGTGGGGGCATTTATGGCTCTGTGGGGGGCATTTCTGGCACTGTGGGGGCATTTCTGGCACTGTGGGGGCATTGCATATCTGGCTCTGTGGGGGCATATTTGGCACTGTGGGGGAATATCAGGCACTGTGGGGACATATCTGGCCCTGTGGGGGCATATCAGGCACTGTGGGGACATATCTGGCACTGTGGGGGCATTTCTGGCACTGTGGGGGCATTTCTGGCACTGTGGGGGCATTTATCTGGCTCTGTGGGGGCATTTATCTGGCTCTGTGGGGGCATTTATCTGGCACTGTGGGGGCATTTCTGGCACTGTGGGGACATTTCTGGCACTGTGGGGGCATATCAGGCACTGTGGGGACATATCTGGCACTGTGGGGGCATATCTGGCACTGTGGGGACATATCTGGCACTGTGGGGACATATCTGGCACTGTGGGGGCATTTCTGGCACTGTGGGGGCATTTATCTGGCTCTGTGGGGGCATTTATCTGGCTCTGTGGGGGCATTTATCTGGCACTGTGGGGGCATTTCTGGCACTGTGGGGGCATTTCTGGCACTGTGGGGGCATATCAGGCACTGCATATCTGGCACTGTGGGGGCATATCTGGCACTGTGGGGACATATCTGGCACTGTGGGGACATATCTGGCACTGTGGGGGCATTTCTGGCACTGTGGGGGCATTTATCTGGCTCTGTGGGGGCATTTATCTGGCACTGTGGGGGCATTTATGTATCAGGCACCGTGGGGGAATTTATGTATCAGGCACCGTGGGGGCATTTATGTATCAGGCACCGTGGGGGCATTTATGTATCAGGCACCGTGGGGGCATTTATGTATCTGGCATCGTGGGGGCATTTATGTATCCTGCACCGTGGGGGCATTTATGTATCATGCACCGTGGGGGCATTTATGTATCAGGCACCGTGGGGACATTTATGTATCTGGCACCGTGGGGGCATTTATGTATCTGGCACCGTGGGGGCATTTATGTATCTGGCACCGTGGGGGCATTTATGTATCTGGCACCGTGGGGGCATTTATGTATCTGGCACCGTGGGGGCATTTCTTGCACTGTGGGGACATTTCTTGCACTGTGGGGGCATATCTTGCACTGTGAGGGCATTAATGTATGTGGCACTGTGGGGGCATATCTGCGCTGTGGGGGCATTTATCCATCTGGAACTGTGTGGCCATTTATGTAGCTGGCACTGCTGGGGGGCATGTCACGTGTAGCTGGCACTGCTGGGGGGCATGTCATGTGTAGCTGGCACTGCTGGGGGGCATATCATGTAGTGTTCCCGCTAGGCGTCTGTGGCTGGGCAGTGTGTCTCAGTGCTCTATCTGGCGCAATGTGTCTAACGTGCTCTTATAGGAGGTTCTACCTGGTGCAATGTGTATTAGCTGCACTACTGTGTGGTGTAATGTGAATTGCCACTATAATGTGGCTACGCACCTTCCCCACGAAGTAACTCCCCTAAATTTTTGCTGCGCGCCTTCAGCGCGCACTGTCCATGCTTTAGCGTGTGGAAATGGGAACAACAAGCATTACAGTATGTACATCATTTTGCCCACCTAACTTAAAAATGTGCCCTCCCTGTGATCAGCAACCTGCCCTAAAAAGTGAACACTAGCACGTGTAGCTGGCACTGCTGGAGGGCATGTCATGTGTAGCTGGCACTGCTGGGGGACGAGACCACGCCCACTTTTTCAGGAGGCCACGCCCACTTTTCCAAGAGCGCGCGCGCATGGGGGGGGGGGGGGGGGCACTTTTACATTTTCTCGCTCAGGGTGCTAGTAGGCCTGGAGCCGGCCCTGGTGGCGTGGATAGTAGAGGAACTATCCCGCTGGCCTAGCTCCTCCCCCTTGTGTCGTGACTCCTCCCCCTGACGGAAAAGGTCCCTTAGCCCACTTGGATCTAGCTTCAACCCTCCCCTTCTCTTCTGCAGGAGGAACCATCTCCCCTTCTCCACTGCAGGAGGAACTGTGTCATCAGTCTCCGCCTCCCTGATGCTCCAGCACTAGAGGGTAAACACTAGAGGTTGCGCACCCAGTGTAATGTATACACAGGAGACAAGGCAGACCCTCCAACATGACCCGCCCCACTAGGTACAAAATGCTCTGTTTCTGGACTTCCCTCTTAATTTATGATTTCCATCACCTGTGTTGAACTAGTTAAATGATAAGAAAGCTGTTTCCTCACAGGTGATGGCAATAATAATTAAGAGGGAAGTCCAGAAACAGAGCATTTTGTACCTAGTGGGGCGGGTCATGTTGGAGGGTATGACAAGATACTTAGGTGGTCATTCAGAGTTGTTTGCTCGTTGCCGATTTTCGCTATGCTGCGATTTGTTGCTAAATGCGCATGCGCATGGTACGCAGAGCGCATGCGCTTAGTTATTTAACACAAAACTTAGTAGATTTGCTGGTGTTCGTGCGGCGCTTTTCAGTCGCACTGCTGATCGGTGAATGATTGACAGGAAAGGGGCGTTTCTGGGTGGTAACTGAGCGTTTTCTGGGAGTGTGCTAAAAAACGCAGGCGTGTCAGGGAAAAACGCGGGAGTGTCTGGAGAAACGGGGGAGTGGCTGGCCGAACGCAGGGCGTGTTTGTGATGTCAAACCAGGAACTAAACGGACCGAGCTGATCGCAATCTAGGAGTAGGTCTGGAGCTACTCAGAAACTGCAAGAAAATATTTAGTAGCAGTTCTGCTAACCTTTCGTTCGCAATTCTGCTAAGCTAAGATACACTCCCAGAGGGCGGCGGCCTAGCGTGTGCAATGCTGCTAAAAGCAGCTAGCGAGCGAACAACTCGGAATGACCACCTTAGTGCACTATACTCCAACAAAGCTGTGTTTATTACTATGATTGTATATATGATTTTTTTTTCCTATAGAAGCCAATGTGTGACTTGGCAAGATAGCCTCCACCAGCGGCGGTTTCTACCTGGGCAGTGGAGGGGGGCTGCTGCTGGCTTTGCCGTCTCATTCCCTCCACCTCATGTTCTGCCCTGGTCTCGGGACCAGTGCATGCGCACAAGCGGCGGTTTGACTGAGCATGCGCAAATTCCTAACTTCTATGGACTGCATTGGTAGCAGCCCATGGAAGCCGGGTAGGGCTGACGATGAACAGGCAGTGGCCTCCTACAGGAAGTCAGCTCTCTGCTAATCGCAGCCCGGTCTGGCAATCCCAGAGGTAGGAAACAACTCTCAATGGGATTGTCTGTGCTTCATCTGGCTGAAGCAATCGCAAATTTTACTGGGAAAGGAGGAAGGGGTGGAGGGGGGGGGGCAGTCCTGCAACCCATAGGTAAAATCTGCCACTGGTCCAATGAGGGAGTCCCCCCTCCAGGGCACCCACGGCCTGTGCTGAAGTCCCGGGGCTATCCCCGTCACTCCTAGGCTGTGGGTGCTGAGTTGATAGCGTTTCAGTTTCAGTTCAGAAATAATATTTTTTTTACAGGAGGACTACAGGTCCCAGCAAATCACAAGTACCATCATGCAGAGCATTCAAGGGCCCACTGGTACATATAGTCCCCCTGTAAATAAAAAATATTTAAATATGACAGGACACGCACACACCATAAAAGTAAACTTGAATACACACGCTCACACACATACTGACATATACCTTGTGTGTTTGGTCCAGAAGAATCCATGGTAGCTCTAGAAAAAAAAAAAAAATCCATACTCACCTATCCCTGGTGTAGATCATGTACTCTTCAGTCCATGTAGGCATCCAAGGTGTTACAAAAACAAACCGAAAACCCGAACCAAGACATACTGAGGAGATCTATGTGTAAACACATAGGGCTCCTTTTCACGAATGCCAGGCTCCCTGTGACTGCTGTCACTAGTAGAGAGAGACGCCATCCAATCAGCGGCAGCTACCATAGGAGCAGCCCGCTGATTGGCTGTGAGCGGCCAGACTGTCAATCAATGCTTGCCCTATTGCTCCTCACAGCACAAGTCAAGTATATATCTGTGTGTGTAACACTATTTGCAAAAAAACAGCAACTGACTTTGTGCTTCTGTTTTATGAATGTTTCTATATTACAACTTTAACCACTTAACGGACTAATATTTTTTTTTAAAAAGCTAAGAAATTTTCGTTCTTTTTAATGACTGAATTAGACTAAGAACATTTACTTAAAGTATGTCCAATATAATTTTAATTTAAAAAGGACCATTTAATTTTTTTTCTTTTTTAAAAAACCCATCAGTACAAACATTGATGGTTGGAAAATCACGACCATTGATGATTGGAACATCACACCATCGCAACTTAATTTTCCCAGCATGTGAACCTCTCTCAGAACTCCTTAGGGAATGTGAGTGCTGCTTATTTTTACATTTCCCCAGCGGCTGCTAGCATATGCTAGCAGCGTGTTCCGGGCACGCCCCCTCCTGCCCTGCGACCACCTCTGCCTGTCAATCAGGCAGAGGCGATCGCAGCCAATGAGATGCTGATGGCATCTCACTGGGCTTCCGGGGTGCGCGGGAGCACTCCACAAAGTAATTCAGACTGCGATCGCTGCCGCTGCAGCGAAACAGTCTGAATCACCCCCCATATTGTAATGACCTAAATACACATAATAATGCTGTAGGACTAGTAATTAATGAATAATTCCTCTTAAAAGCATTGCAATTAGTGATGAGCGGGTTCGGTTTTACTCGGTTTTACTCGGTTTTAAACCGAACCTCGCTCATCACTAATTGCAATGTTAGATAATGTACAGAAAGACTGTTTTACTGAATTTCAGTAGACAATTGTTATTTCTGAAGATCAGAAGCAATTCAGCAACAAAAGGGCTGTGCAGCTGTAGTGTAGGAGGATGGAGAGTGTGTCTGACAGCCCTTAGAAATCTGGACTGTGGTATGGATAAAGAAAGACTGTTCATTTTAATGTTACTAGAAAGACGGTAGTGACAATGGGGCTGATTCACGGACCGACAAATTGAAAATGCTTACTCTCGCCGCCCCATCCATGGCTGCAGAATGTCAATCATGCTGCAAGTTAGAGGGCACTGCAACCGTCCTTGCATCCAATGATCTGCATATGCTCAGTACTGATCCCGGGAAGACGCAGATCACTAACCATTGTTTGTGTTCATCACTGAAACAGGCCCAATAACCATTAACATTATTATTTCTGTTTAATGCTGGCAGTTTACCAGGACTTGTTTTTCTTACACCTGCATTTGGTTACTGTATCTGAATATGGTATGTGAAAAGTATCCTACTGTACTAAGCTCAGGAACTGTCTTAGATGCCAGGTGGTAATCCATCAACATCAACCACCTCTAGGAGGAGTTTAGCAGATCCTTGTATTGTGGGTTTACAGGAGAAAATGTGGGTGTGTATCTAGTGGTGTCATTTTTAAGAGCCGTTATGTACTGGCCAAGGTTGAAAAAAAACCCACAACAATTTGGGGCTTCGTCGCAATGTAACTTCGTAATATTATGAAGATGAGACCGGGTCAGGAGCAGCCAAGTGGCTTGTCCATGAGTGCCTTTCCAGGCTGCAGGGTGCAATTCCAAGCACCCCACATGCCCGAGAAGGGTAGAAATGGTGCCTTGCACCCGAGGTGGCACCCATCAAAGTCCTTTGTAGGACTGCTACACACTCTGTATTGGGAATAGGAAATCTTCGGTGCAGCTACAGTACCTCTCATGTCATATAGCAATCACAGGTCACAGCTGTAGGTTGCCCTCACAGGCTGCTAAGTTATGTAAACTAACTCTAAAGTACCACATCTTATTTTAATGCTCACAAAATATCTCCCAGGCTTTAGTCTGCCCAGAAATCTCTAGTAAGATCAGCCCATCTCCTAACATTTCAGGATTGTCTACCCTGGTCACTATCTTTAATAATTAGACTCAGCCTGGCATGTCAAGGCCATTCTTTTCAGAGGAACTGGCCCACACTGCAACTGAAATTAAATCCCTAGGTATAAATGGTAAACCTAACCTGGTATCCACATACCTGCAGCTGCCTACATTAGAGCCTCTAGGTCGTCACCAGCAAGGAAAGCAACATTATCTGCCGTGGGTGGGCGACATGTGATATGACCATTACACAAATTACATATTACAGTATTAGAACTTGTTTTTAAGATCACACAGTTTGTGCTACAACACTGTAGATTAAACCAGTTGTGCAAGATTATCTTGTCTAGTGATGTGAAACTTACATTTAATCATATTTATGACCGTTGATTACATCTAATCTAGTGTAATTCATATGCCCATGAAGCAAGGGTGTAGCTACCATCTGTGCAGGGAGTGCAGCTGCTATGGGGCCCAGAGCTGAGAGGGGCCCACCTTCCCTGTCACCATTACATGTCATGTGTTATATACATTTTTCAATATTGGGTGGTACATAAGGGCCCATACAAACTTTTGCCTTGGGCCTACAATATATCTAGGTATGCCCCTGGACCTGCGCATTGTAAAGTGGTATAAAATGAACTGGATGGCATTATGATGTTACAGAAAATGAACTGGAGAACTTTAATGTGGCACAATATGAAATAAAAAACGAGTTTTATGGTAAGAACTTACCCTTGTTAAAACTCTTTCTGCGAGGTACACTGGGCTCCACAAGTCTGAACAATGGGGTGTAGAGTAGGATCTTTATCCGAGGCACCAACAGGCTCAAAGCTTTGACTGTTCCCAGAATGCACAGCACCGCCTCCTATATCACCCCGCCTCCCAGCACAGGAGCTCAGTTTAGTTAACCAGCCCAATGCAGTAGCAGGAAAAGAGACGACAACGGTTAGTAGCCACATACACCACATTCTCACGACAAGAGAAGTGTCAGCGGCTAATGCCATATCAACCCAAAGAAGCTAAGTGCGTCAGGGTGGGCGCCTTGTGGAGCCCAGTGTACCTCGCAGAAAGAGTTTTAACAAGGGTAAGTTCTTACCATAAAACTCGTTTTCTGCTGCGGGGTTTACTGGGCTCCACAAGTCTGGACAATGGGGATGTCCTAACGCAGTTCCTTATGGGAGGGGACGCACTGTAGCGGGCACAAGAACCCGGCGTCCAAAGGAAGCATCCTGGGAAGCGGCAGTATCGAAGGCATAGAACCTTATGAACGTGTTCCCGGAGGACCACGTAGCCGACTTGCACAATTGATCAAGGGTCGCACCACGTTGGGCCGCCCAAGAAGGTCCAACAGACCGAGTAGAATGGGTCGTAATATGAACAGGAGCTGACAGACCAGCCTTCACATAAGCATGCGCAATCACCATTCTAATCCACCTGGCCAGGGTGTGCTTGTGAGCAGGCCAGCCACGTTTGTGAAATCCAAACAAAACAAAGAGAGAATCAGACTTTCGAATAGAAGCAGTTCTCTTCACATAGATACGGAGAGCCCGTACCACATCCAAAGACCGCTCTTTGGGAGACAAATCAGGAGAGACAAAAGCTGGAACCACAATCTCCTGATTAAGGTGGAACGAAGAAACCACCTTAGGTAAATATCCGGGATGAGCCCTAAGAACTGCCCGGTCACGGTGAAAAATCAGATATGGGGAACTACAAGACAAGGCACCCAAATCCGACACTCTTCTAGCAGAGGCAATAGCCAGCAAGAACACCACCTTAAGGGAAAGCCACTTAAGATCAGCTGAACCAAGGGGTTCAAACGGAGGCTCCTGCAACGCCTCCAAAACCACCGACAAGTCCCAAGAAGCCACAGGCGGGACATAGGGAGGTTGGATACGCAACACACCCTGAGTGAAAGTATGAACATCAGGTAAAGTCGCAATTTTTCTCTGAAACCACACCGACAAGGCAGAAATATGAACCTTGAGGGAGGCCAGACGCAGGCCTAAATCTAGGCCCTGCTGTAGAAAAGCCAAAAGTTTGGCTGTACTAAACTTGGAAGCGTCATAATGGTTAGATACGCACCAAACAAAGTAGGAATGCCAGACCCGATGGTAAATCTGAGCAGAGGCCGGTTTCCGGGCCCGCAACATAGTTTTAATGACCTCTTCAGAAAAACCCTTAGCTCTTAAGATGGAAGCTTCAAGAGCCACGCCGTCAAAGGCAGCCGGGCTAGGTCCTGGTAGACACAGGGGCCCTGAACGAAGAGGTCTGGGCGTTGTGGAAGTAGAAGTGGAAGCTCTGACGATAGGCCTTGCAGGTCTGAGAACCAGTGACGTCTGGGCAACGCCGGAGCTATGAGAAGCAGATTTCCTTTTTCTTGCTTGAACTTCCGAATTACCCTGGGCAGGAGTGACACCGGAGGGAACACGTACGGCAGCCGAAAACTCCACGGCACCGCCAGCGCATCCACGAATGCTGCTTGAGGATCCCTTGTCCTTGCTCTGAAGAACGGAACCTTGTGATTGTGTCGAGACGCCATCAGATCCACATCTGGAAGACCCCACCTTTCCACGAGGAGTTGAAACACTTCTGGATGGAGGCCCCACTCGCCGGCATGCACGTCCTGACGACTGAGGAAGTCCGCTTCCCAATTCAGAACTCCCGGAATGAATATTGCCGATATTGCCGGTAGATGGCGTTCTGCCCAACGTAGAATCCGTGAGGCTTCCTTCATTGCCAAACGGCTTCGAGTGCCGCCTTGATGATTTATGTAAGCCACTGTGGTGGTGTTGTCCGACTGTACTTGAACAGGATGGTTCTGAATCAAATGCTGGGCTAGGTTCAACGCATTGAAGACCACCCGCAATTCCAGAATGTTGATCGAGAGGAGAGATTCCTCCTTGGTCCACCGACCCTGCAAGGAGTGCTGCTCCAGCACCGCGCCCCAACCTTTTAGACTGGCATCTGTCATCAACAGGACCCAGTTGGATGGCCTCTGCACAATTGTCGGTCCTGGAGCCACCAGAGCAGCGACAGATGGACCTCTGGAGTCAAAGAGATCATTTGAGCCCTGATCCGGTGAGGCATGCCGTCCCACTTGGCTAGAATCATCTTCTGGAGGGGGCGAGAATGGAATTGAGCATACTCCACCATGTCGAATGCTGATACCATGAGGCCCAGCACCTGCATTGCCGAATGTATCGACACTTGCGGATGAGAAAGGAAGCAACGAATCCTGTCCTGAATTTTCAGGACTTTCTCCTGAGACAAGAACAACCTCTGGTTGTAAGTGTCCAACAGCGCTCCCAGATGCACCATGCTCTGAGCAGGGACCAGGGAGGATTTCTTCCAGTTGATGAGCCACCCGTGGGCTTGTAGAAACCGGACCGTCATATCCAGATGACGCAGGAGAAGATCTGGGGAATTTGCCAGGATTAACAAGTCGTCTACATACGGCAGTATCCTGACCCCTTGATGGCGGAGTGCCACCGTCATCACCGCCATAACTTTGGTGAAGACTTGCGGAGCCGTTGTTAAACCAAAAGGTAATGCCCGAAACTGGTAATGGAGGTTGCCAATAGCGAACTTCAGGTATTGTTGATGTGACACTGCTATAGGAATATGCAGGTAAGCATCCTGTATGTCCAGGGAGACCATGTAGTCCCCAGGTTCCAAGGCCAGAACTATAGAGCGAAGGGTTTCCATACGGAACTTGGAAACCTTCACAAACTTGTTCAGTGCCTTGAGGTTGAGAATGGGCCGGGAGGACCCATTCGGTTTCGGGACTAGAAACAGCAGAGAATAGTACCCCCGGCCCCTCTGAGCAAGAGGCACCTGTACTACGACTCCTGTATCCAGGAGGGTCTGTACCACCAAATGCAGAGTGTTTGCCTTTGTCTGGTCCGACGGGACGTCTGTCTGGCAAAATCGATGAGGGGGTCGGTTTTTGAAGGCTATGGCATAACCTCGAGTGACGACTTCCCGTACCCAGGCATCTGAAGTGGTCTTCAATCATTCCTGGGTATGCCCCAGAAGCCGGTCCCCCACCCTGGGATCCCCCAGGGGGAGGCCCGCCCCGTCATGCGGCAGGCTTATCGGTCTTGGCTGCTGGCTGACGGACAGCCCAGGCTCTTTTGGGCTTCGGCTTACCAGGTTTGGAAGTGCGGGCCTGCTTATGGTACGCCTGACCTTTTGCTTTACCTGAAGGACAAAAGGGGCGAAAGGACGTGCCTTTGGCCTTCGACACAGAAGGAGCTGTATTAGGCAGACAGGCAGTTTGGCAGTAGCCAAGTCAGCCACAATCTTATTTAAGTCCTCCCCAAACAGAATATCCCCCTTGAAAGGGAGTACCTCCAGGGTTTTTCTAGAGTCCAGATCCACAGACCAGGATCTCAGCCACAATATCCTGCGAGCCAGGACTGACGTAGTAGAGGCCTTGGCAGCTAGGATACCGGCATCAGAAGCCGCCTCTTTAATATAGCGAGAAGCTGTGACAATATATGACAAGCATTGTCTAGCATGGTCAGAGGAGATTTCAGCTTCTAACTCCAAGGCCCATGCTTCAATAGCCTCTGCCGCCCATGTAGCTGCAATAGTGGGCCTTTGTACAGCACCCGTGAGGGTGTAAATCGCTTTTAGACAACCCTCGACACGTTTATCCATAGGCTCTTTTAGAGACGTGACGGTAGTGACAGGTAGAGCTGAGGAAATCACCATCCTAGCCACATGTGAGTCTACTGGAGGAGGCGTTTCCCAATTCTTAGACAGCTCTGGCGCGAGGGGATAGCGAGCCAGCATCTTCTTTTGAGGCACAAACTTCGTACCCGGGCTTTGCCAGGGTTCCTGACGTATATCCACTAGGTGGTCAGAGTGAGGTAAAACTTGTTTAATCACCTTCTGACGCTTGAACCTATCTGGTTTCTTAGGAGGAACGGATGGCTCGGGATCATCCGTAATCTGCAGAATTAACTTAATAGCCTCCAAAAGATCAGGAACATCCACATGTGAACTACCCTCCCCATCAGCCGTATCTGAGTCAGAACCTGTGGGGTCAGTGTATGTGCTGTCTTCATCAGACGAGGTGTCAGTGACAGCAGTGGATTGTGAGGAGACGAGCGCTCGCTTAGAGGACCTCTTGGATTTAGGCGAGTGATGGTCAGACTTTTTAGTAGTCAGGGACTGGTTCAACTTCTTTAATTGAGCAGATAAATCTTCCACCCACGGCGGGACCACATACGGTTGTACCGGCATTGGGGGTCCCATAGGGGGTGTTAGTTTATGAACTAGCGTATGCAGAAGCGTGGAAAAAGCGCCCCACGGAGGGTCAGTATGTGCCTCCGTTGCCACAGTCCCACTGGGGGGCAAGGAGCCCCCAGAACCAGAGCCCACAGCTGCTATATTCTCCCCATATGTGCCTGTGGCTTCAGCAACACCGGCAGTGTGTTCAGCCCCAGAACCGTTACCCTCAGAAGCAGACATGATATAACTTGCAGTATGAGGTAACAAAGTACAATTATTAGCAGCATTATATCCCTAAACCCAAACCCCTGCGCAGTGTAGTCAGCACCAGCAGAGATAAAGGAGAGATATGGTGACTAAATCACAGAGAAAAATACGTAATACAGTATATCTTTGTGAAAATCCTATATTAAATAACACCTGACGCACCAAGGCCCTCATTCCGAGTCGTTCGCTCGGTAATTTTCATCGCATCGCAGTGAAATTCCGCTTAGTACGCATGCGCAATATTCGCACTGCGACTGCGCCAAGTAATTTTACAATGAAGATAGTATTTTTACTCACGGCTTTTTCTTCGCTCCGGCGAACGTAGTGTGATTGACAGGAAATGGGTGTTACTGGGCGGAAACACGGCGTTTTAGGGGCGTGTGGATAAAAACGCTACCGTTTCCGGAAAAAACGCAGGAGTGGCCGGAGAAACGGGGGAGTGTCTGGGCGAACGCTGGGTGTGTTTATGACGTCAAACCAGGAACGACAAGCACTGAACTGAACGCAGATGCCGAGTAAGTCTGAAGCTACTCTGAAACTGCTAAGTAGTTTGAAATCGCAATATTGCGAATACATCGGTCGCAATTTTAAGAAGCTAAGATACACTCCCAGTAGGCGTAGGCTTAGCGTGAGCAACTCTGCTAAATTCGCCTTGCGAGCGATCAACTCGGAATGAGGGCCCAAGCCCCCTCAGGTTATAGAATATAGGGATAGCAAGTTTAGTGAAAGACACGAGATGGACACCACTCAGCTATCAATGCACACACAAATAGTCACAGTTTGTACAATGCAGAGGTTATTACAGACAATAATACTGCACTGGACTAGCTTACACAGCTATATAACAATAGATATAACACTACACAGTAAGAAACTGGATGTATATCACAGGGTAATTGTACTATAAACCCCTGACTAAATGCACTTTTTCTTACTAACATTGACTAAAAAGGCAGGTAGAATACTTAAGTGTCATGTAAAGGCACAGCGCTGACAACCAGGCGGCTTTACATAGGAGGATTTGCCCAAGCAGTCACAGAAACAGTGAGCTGAGGAATAATGGCGCCGCAGACACTGACTGGGAGTGAGGAAAAGACAGATATGCAGCTCCAGGGCGGGAACACTTGCTGGAAATGGCGCCCTGGGGCTGGGGGAGGGGCTTCAGGTCTAAGCCTTATCCCCCTTGCTGTGGGCGATATTAAAATCGGTTTTAAGAGAAAACCTGACCTGCGCCCATGCCCTGGTGATCTAGTGGGATCGCCTGTATCCACAGTGTCCACCGCCAGCGCGCGCGGCCCGCCTCCCACTGACCGCGCCGGATTGCGATAAAGACCGGGTCCCGCGAGCGGGACCCACTTACCACCTCCCGAAGGGTAGCCACGCGATCCTGGAGAGCCCCAGCCATGTGTGTCTAACATGAAGAAAACCGGAGCCTCCGCTGTAGGTACCCGGCAACCAGGGCGCGGGAGTGTACAGCGCCGCTGGGGAGAGCTGGAGCTGCAGCAGTGAATGTCACAAGACATTTACCATCGCTGCTGCCCGTGAAGTCTTCACTTTTTACCTCATAAAAAGCTTTTCTCAGGGCTGCTTGGAGCAGCCCCTCTGTTAAGTGCCTGCTTACTGTGGAGATGTGTCCGGTACTCCGGGACACATCCCCTCAGCAGCACGCAGGGGATCTGTGTCCCCTGCGGGAGTGTGTGTGTGGCAGCGCTGGGGCAGCTTGTCTGCCCCCAGCGCTTGTCTGTGGGCAGGAGCGGCGGGTGTCCGGTGCAGGGATTACCCTTTTCCCTGCACCGGATCGGAGGCTGCGGAGAGGTTTAAATGTTGGCGCCCTCCGGGAGCCAATCGCGGCTCCCGGAGCGGCGGCCAATCACAGAGGGGCGCGGCGAGCCAATCGGCGCTCGCCGCGTCATAGGCCCCGCCCCCGGCGTCTGACGTCAGACGCCGGGCGGGAGCCGAAGACACCGCGCGCGCGGAAGAGCGCGAAGGAGAAAGCAGCCGGGTCCTGGAGAAGAGGGTCGGCGCGCCGGAGCGGAGAAGAGAGTCCGGCGCGGAGAAGAAGACGGCGGCCGTGGGGAGAAGAGCTCCGGTGGCCGCTGAAGAGGCCAGAAGACGTCGGGCTCCTGAAGGAAGATGTCCAGCGGCGGCTGGACGCGGAGCAGTGGAGGCGACGCCGCTGGCCAGGACGGGTCAGCGGCAGAAGAGGGCGCTGGAGATCCCTGGACCAGGTGAGGCCTCAGTGAGGCAACTTTCACCCCCTCCCTTTTCCTCCCTCGACCACCAGGGACGGGCATTAGGCCCGGGGGCACAATTCAGGCACTAGGCCTGTTGTGCAGATAGGAGGTTGGGGGTCATCTTCATAGTCGGTGGTTTGGGCATTAGGCCCAAGCCACCTCGACGGCGCCGTAGGTGGGCATTAGGCCCGAGGGGCAGATCAGGCAATAGGCCTGTGGGGCATTAGAGGGCGTTAGGCCCTAGTGTATTCTGGGCAGTAGGTATATATAAGGTGACCCTGGGCACAAGGCCCAGGTTACCCAAATGGTGACAAGTTAGGCGGGCGCTAGGCCCGTGGGTGAAGTCAGGCCTCCGGCCTGTGTGCAGTTAGGGGGCGCTAGGCCCAGGGAATAAGTGCCCCCCCCGAGGTGAGTAAAGGTGGCACTGGGCACTAGGCCCAGGCCACCCTGAGGTGTTTAGGTAGGCAGGTCCACGGGACCTGAGCCTCATAGAAGGTCGTGTACAGGAGGTGGGCAGGCCGTGCGGCGCCCACCCCCTTTCCAGAGGTAGGGATTTAAAGGGACAGCACCGTGTGATCTTGTATTCCGATATTGTGATGTATGTTGTTACCGTGCAGGGCAAAGTGTCTGTTTGTTTAAGTTGTGCATAGTTGTGTTGCACCACTCACACGAGCTAGTTTGAGGGCTCTGTTTATGTAGCTAGTGTAGCGGACGCACACTAGGGTAGTTCTTGGCCCTGCACGGCTGTTTGTTTGTTTGCCTCCTTACAGGGACCTGTAAGTGGAGAAGATCGGAGTGCAAGACTTGTGACGGTGAGTAGCATCCGTGTACGTTTGTCCCTTTGTCTGTCCCCGAGCGCCGGAGTCGGGATTGCTCACGGACGTGAGAATCCTTTTCATCACACTACGTGCGAGAGCGCGAGTGTGTGAAATCTGGGTGGCTGAGGCTTTGTGCCTGTGATGACCTTTCACCCAACCGGTGAAGGTCGCCGTAACCCCTGGGGTATCCCCTTTTCCGGTGGAAGAAGGGTTGATACCCCCCTTGAGGTAACCTATTCTCTCCTCAGCTCGGTCGTCGGTCAGCTCCGAGAGGGAATCGCCGTGTCCGGATCCGATTGAAGATTGCCAGGTCCGTTGAAGGTTCCGGTACCTGAAAGTGAGAGAGAGCGGCGCCTGGTGAGTACCGAGACTACACCTGCACGGCAGCAGGCACCACCACACGCGCAGCCGCACCTCTTACATTTTGGCGTAGTCGGCAGGATCAAAGAGACCGGATCACGGACACGATGTGGAACGCCACCAAGAAGACCTCCCTGCGGACGGCTCCGGGACAGACTCACCCCCGGACGTGTGCGGACCAGAGCGACTGGGTGACGGTGTCTGGGGCAGACCTCCTGAAGATGGTGCAGCGGTCGGTCCAGCGTGGAAAAGAAGAGCGCCGGGAGAAGGGGCGCAAGAAGATCGCTGTGACGCCCTGCAAGAAATGTCGGCAAACGAGGCACTTTGCCGACGAGTGTACTTGGCGAGAAACGTCCCCAAAGAAGGTGGTCCAGGAAGCGGACCGAAGACGTCAGAAGGGCCAAGCGAAGAAGGAGTCCTGGTGTTTGCTCTGCGGAAACTACGGGCATGAGCACAACAGTTGTCCCTGGGACGAAGAGTTGAGCCAAGACGAGGTTGATTCCTGGTGTGAAAGCTGTGGAGATCCCCGACATCGGCTCCTGGAATGTCCATGGCCTGAAGACAGGACGGACTACGAGGCCACGGTGAAGCAGATGACGGAGTCTCGTCAGCAACTTTGGGACCGGGTGGCTGCAGAGCCTGTGTGTGCGCTCTGCGAGGCGAGAGGACATGCGCTTCCCGATTGTCCGTGGAATGAAGACCGGATGATTGCGGATGGTCGTGCCCAGAGATGGGAGGAGGAAACCAGGGAAATGGAGCGGAAGACCTTGCTTGAAGTTAGTTCGCAGGTGCCCATTTCCTCTGAGCCGGAACCAACGGGTGAAGATTCCCCAGTGAAGGAGGTGGACCAGGAACCCGTCTTGGAGAAGGTGGCAGTGGCCCTCCCTTGTTGGAAGTGTCGGCGATCAGGACATGCGGCCAGTGAGTGCCCCTGGGAAGATGCCGCGGACCTACTCTGTCCCAAGAAAGTGACCCCAGTAACGAAGGATTCTTTCCCGCATCAGGCGGAGGTGGACGACTGGGAGGAGAAGAAACCACGCTGTGAAGAAAGGCGTGTAGACCCAGTGACGAGGATGTCCGGAATCTCCCCGCGTTGGAACCCTCCACGACCAGGACGTGCGGAACAGGTGTGTCCTGGGTACCTAGAGATGCCAGCGGAAGCGAAGGAGTACGCTGAGGAATTAGAGATGCCAGCGGAAGAGAAGTACGCTGAGGGATTAGAGATACCAGCGGAAGAGAAGTACGCTGAGGAAGCAGACGTACCAGCGGAAGAGACTAAGTACGCTGAGGAGGAAAATGATACCCCAGTCCAGATATCGGAGGAGGACTCTGACTACGGTGAGCTGTCCGCCGACGAATCCCTCCAAGAACAGATGGAGGACGACTCTGGCATCGGAAGCGCCGACGAGAGTGACTGGCAGGATCGGGTGGAGTCGTGCTCCCAGTTGAATGCCCTTCATGAAGAGGAGGAGATAGTCCTGGAGCAATACCTGCCGGAAGTACCGAGTTGGACGTACGTACGGGGAGAGGATCGTGATGCAGTGGGAGGACCCGTTCCAGAGGAAGACATGGGACCTTTGGAGATGCCCCACGAGGAAATGCGACAGATGGTGGTTGTTGCCCGGGAGGAAACGGATGCCCCGGAGGATTCCGCTGTTGGGTGGTGGTCGGTACCACCCCCTGAAGACAGGGACGATGCCACCGACAATCTGAAAGGCCAGGAGTGGGTGACTGTTGTCCCCGTGGAGGAAGAGTCCCCTTGGTGGCCAACGTCGAGCAACCGTGAGGAGATGCCACTCCCCCAGAGGATCCGCCGATGGAGGTCAGGAGGTAAGAAGAGGAACCCGGAGCTGGAGGTGGAAGGATGTGGGGTCACAGCCCGTCCGGGCTGGGCCCTAGAACACAACCTCGCCGGATGGACCTCGGAATTCCCTGATCCGCGGACAAGGGACATCGTGAGGAACTTTGTAGGGACTACAAAGGAAAAAGGGGGGGGGGGAAATGTGGAGATGTGTCCGGTACTCCGGGACACATCCCCTCAGCAGCACGCAGGGGATCTGTGTCTCCTGCGGGAGTGTGTGTGTGGCAGCGCTGGGGCAGCTTGTCTGCCCCCAGCGCTTGTCTGTGGGCAGGAGCGGCGGGTGTCCGGTGCAGGGATTACCCTTTTCCCTGCACCGGATCGGAGGCTGCGGAGAGGTTTAAATGTTGGCGCCCTCCGGGAGCCAATCGCGGCTCCCGGAGCGGCGGCCAATCACAGAGGGGCGCGGCGAGCCAATCGGCGCTCGCCGCGTCATAGGCCCCGCCCCCGGCGTCTGACGTCAGACGCCGGGCGGGAACCGAAGACACCGCGCGCGCGGAAGAGTGCGAAGGAGAAAGCAGCCGGGTCCTGGAGAAGAGGGTCGGCGCGCCGGAGCGGAGAAGAGAGTCCGGCGCGGAGAAGAAGACGGCGGCCGTGGGGAGAAGAGCTCCGGTGGCCGCTGAAGAGGCCAGAAGACGTCGGGCTCCTGAAGGAAGATGTCCAGCGGCGGCTGGACGCGGAGCAGCGGAGGCGACGCCGCTGGCCAGGACGGGTCAGCGGCAGAAGAGGGCGCTGGAGATCCCTGGAGCAGGTGAGGCCTCAGTGAGGCAACTTTCACCCCCTCCCTTTTCCTCCCTCGACCACCAGGGACGGGCATTAGGCCCGGGGGCACAATTCAGGCACTAGGCCTGTTGCGCAGATAGGAGGTTGGGGGTCATCTTCATAGTCGGTGGTTTGGGCGTTAGGCCCAAGCCACCTCGACGGCGCCGTAGGCGGGCATTAGGCCCGAGGGGCAGATCAGGCAATAGGCCTGTGGGGCATTAGAGGGCGTTAGGCCCTAGTGTATTCTGGGCAGTAGGTATATATAAGGTGACCCTGGGCACAAGGCCCAGGTCACCCAAATGGTGACAAGTTAGGCGGGCGCTAGGCCCGTGGGTGAAGTCAGGCCTCCGGCCTGTGTGCAGTTAGGGGGCGCTAGGCACAGGGAATAAGTGCCCCCCCCCCGAGGTGAGTAAAGGTGGCACTGGGCACTAGGCCCAGGCCACCCTGAGGTGTTTAGGTAGGCAGGTCCACGGGACCTGAGCCTCATAGAAGGTCGTGTACAGGAGGTGGGCAGGCCGTGCGGCGCCCACCCCCTTTCCAGAGGTAGGGATTTAAAGGGACAGCACCGTGTGATCTTGTATTCCGATATTGTGATGTATGTTGTTACGTGCAGGGCAAAGTGTCTGTTTGTTTAAGTTGTGCATAGTTGTGTTGCACCACTCACACGAGCTAGTTTGAGGGCTCTGTTTATGTAGCTAGTGTAGCGGACGCACACTAGGGTAGTTCTTGGCCCTGCACGGCTGTTTGTTTGTTTGCCTCCTTACAGGGACCTGTAAGTGGAGAAGATCGGAGTGCAAGACTTGTGACGGTGAGTAGCATCCGTGTACGTTTGTCCCTTTGTCTGTCCCCGAGCGCCGGAGTCGGGATTGCTCACGGACGTGAGAATCCTTTTCATCACACTACGTGCGAGAGCGCGAGTGTGTGAAATCTGGGTGGCTGAGGCTTTGTGCCTGTGATGACCTTTCACCCAACCGGTGAAGGTCGCCGTCACCCCTGGGGTATCCCCTTTTCCGGTGGAAGAAGGGTTGATACCCCCCTTGAGGTAACCTAGTCTCTCCTCAACTCGGTCGTCGGTCAGCTCCGAGAGGGAATCGCCGTGTCCGGATCCGATTGAAGATTGCCAGGTCCGTTGAAGCTTCCGGTACCTGAAGGTGAGAGAGAGCGGCGCCTGGTGAGCAGAGCCGGCCCCAACCAATATGATGCCCTAGGCAAGATTTTGGCTGGTGCCCCCTAGCAGCACCGCTGGTTCTGCCTCTGACCTTGCACCTCTTTCCCAGCACCATCACCCCTCACCCATAGCAGTCCTTGTACCCCCTATATTTTAAATAGGAACAGTTCGCACATTTGACGCACAGCCCAAAAAGGGGCATCTTCTTGCTGGGAAGGGGCATGGCCACATAATAGTAACCCCAATTCCAATTACGCCACACAGTACTGCAACTTTATTCACATTTTATCTTGCAATAGTGTCCATAATTCATATTACATCCCACAGTAGTATCACTTTACCTTATAAACGTTACTCCTCACAGTAGAGCCCCTTATTCACATTATATCACACTGAATTGCTCCTTATTCACATTACACCACACCTTATTGCTCTTTATTCACATTAGACTACACAGTAGTGCCCTTTCTATATGCAACACCACATAGTAGAGCACCTTATACACAGAATGCCACACATTAGTAATGCATTTATACACAATTCCACACAGTAATGCCCCTTACACATATGAGACACATTAATGTCCTTATAAACATAATGCGCCTTACACATTATGACAACCTTTATTAATGCCCTTTTACACATAATGTACCTTACACATATGGCGCACATTATTAATGCCCTTATACAAATAATGACACACATAGTGCCCCCTACACATTTGCTGCACATTATTAGTGCCCCTATACACATAATGACACACATACAGTAGTACCCTGTTACACATATGCCGCACATTATTAATGCCCTTATACACATAATGACACACACAGTGGCCCTTTACACATATGTTGCACATTATTAATGCATTTTTACATGACACACATAATGCTCCTTACACATTATGACAACCTTTATTAATGCCCTTTTACACATAATGTACCTTACACATATGGCGCACATTATTAATGCCCTTATACAAATAATGACACACATAGTGCCCCCTACACATTTGCTGCACATTATTAGTGCCCCTATACACATAATGACACACATACAGTAGTACCCTGTTACACATATGCTGCACATTATTAATGCCCTTATACACATAATGACACACACAGTGGCCCTTTACACATATGTTGCACATTATTAATGCATTTTTACATGACACACATAATGCTCCTTACACATAATCTGAACACTACTGCACAACCAACCCACTCACATGCACACAGCACTTCCACTTCCACTAACACTGTGACCTCTGCCTCTGCTTGGATACAGATGTGTCCTCACAAATCTTGCATCAATGCTAACGTCGGGCACCTTTTTTTATGAAAATGCATCTTATTTGCATTGCTATGTGGCTAGGATGCACAAGCAGCTTCTGCTGATTAAACTGATATGCGGCATGCCTATATACTGTGTGAGACTGTGGCTGTATCTGCATATGAAATGCTACATACAGAATATAGGCATGCCGCATATCATTTTAATCAGCAGAAGCTGCTGATGCCCCTAGGCATATCAAATGCCCTAGGCAATTGCCTAGTTTGCCTATGCCTATGGCCGGCTCTGCTGGTGAGTACCGAGACTACACCTGCACGGCAGCAGGCACCACCACACGCGCAGCCGCACCTGTTACATTACTGCAGCACCAACTGACAAACTGAGCTCCTGTGCTGGGAGTCGGGGTGATATAGGAGGCGGCGCTGTGCATTCTGGGAACAGTCAAAGCTTTGAGCCTGTTGGTGCCTCGGATCAAGATCCTACTCTACACCCCATTGTCCAGACTTGTGGAGCCCAGTGTACCCCGCAGCAGAAATAAGAGCGTTAGGTGGCACCTGTAAAAAAAATTAAGAGGTTAATTTAAATGTTTACAACCCTTCTGGGGTTAGGTGAGAGCCGGTGCAGTTGGTAGAGGTAATATGTTAAAGATGGTCTGACCCTATCTTACCCTACACTTTGATGTTCCTTTCCTTCACCTCCGGTGAATTGTGGGTGTGCCTGGTCGCGATCGGCACTGAAGATGACAATATGAAGTGGAGACTCTATAGTGTGGCATAATATGAACTGGGGGCACTGTAATGTGGCATAATATGAACTGGGGCAGTGTAATGTGACACAATATTAAGTGGAGGCACTGTAATGTGGCATAATATGAACTGAGGACACTATGTCATAATGTGAATTGAGGGTACTGAGTTGTATATTGGGCCTGATTCAGATGTTTTTGGGGTTGCGCCCTAATGTGCAAAGTAGTCATTATCAGCACTTTGTGTATGACCCATTCTGCATGAGCGCAAACGGGTGTTGCGACACAGGCTGCAAGATAACAGCAGGCTGTTAGTCATTTACATACCGTGGGGTATATTTACTAAGCTCACGATTTTGACCGATTTGGTGTTTTTTCATCAAAGTGTCATCTCGGGAATTTACTAAACTCAAATCTCGGCAGTGATGAGGGCATTCGTATTTTTTTTGAAGTCAAAGAAAAAAAATACGAATGAATACACCATCGGTCAAATACTGCTGTTATTTGATACAACTCGGTAATTTACTAAAAATTCTATTTCACAAACACTGCCGGCAATAGCCAAACACTGCCGTGAAAAAATACAAATCGTAAAAAAAGCAGTTTTAAAATAGACCTGCTTTTTTTTACCGTGTTCTGATCCGTGAGATCCGTGCATGTTTATCAGTGGGAAGGGGTGTGAAAGGGTTAAATTTAAGAAAAAAAAATGCGTGGGGTCCCCCCTTCTAAGCAAAACCAGCCTCGGGCTCTTTGAGCCGGTCCT
Source organism: Pseudophryne corroboree (assembly GCF_028390025.1). NCBI lineage: Eukaryota > Metazoa > Chordata > Amphibia > Anura > Myobatrachidae > Pseudophryne > Pseudophryne corroboree. The sequence continues at coordinate 846,273,530 of NC_086447.1, read as the reverse complement.
GGTTGAAAAAATATGGGAAAAAAAATGACAGGGGTTCCCTCATATTTGATCAACCAGCACCGGGCTCTGCGCCTGGTCCTGGTGCAAAAAATACAGGGGACAAAAAGCGTAGGGGTCCCCCGTATTTTTTGTACCAGCACCGGGCTCCACTAGTCAGAGAGATAATGCCACAGCCGGGGGACACTTTTATATAGGTCCCTGCGGCCCTGGCATTAAATCACTAACTAGTCACCCCTGGCCGGGGTACACTGAGGAGTGGGGACCCCTTAAATCAAATGGTCCCCCCCTCCAGCCTCCCAAGGGCCAGGGGTGAAGCCAGAGGCTGTCCCCCCCATGCAAGGACGGCGGATGGGGGGCTGATAGCCTTGTGAAAAAATAAGAATATTGTTATTTGTAGCAGTACTAAAAGTCCCAGCAAGCCTCCCCGCAAGCTGGTACTTGGAGAACCACAAGTACCAGCATGCGGTGGACAAACGGGCCCGCTGGTACCTGTAGTACTACTACAAAAAAATACCCCAAAAAACAGGACACACACACACACCGTGACAGTAAAACTTTATTACATACATGCACACCTACATACACACATACTTACCTATGTTCACACGAGGCTCGGTCCACTTCTCCATGTAGACTCCACGGGGTAACTGTGAAAAAAATTATACTCACATAATCCAGTGTAGCTTCTGTCCTCTTTATAATCCACGTACTTGGCAAAAAAACAAACCGGAAACCCGAACCACGCACTGAAATGGGTCCCATGTTTACACATGGGACCCCTTTCCCCGACTGCCAGGACCCCCCCTGACTCCTGTCACAGAGGGTCCCTTCTGCCAATCAGGGAGCGCCACGTCGTGGCACTCTCCTGATTAGCTCTGCGCTCATGTACTGTCAGTGAGGCTGCGCACTGAAGATACAATGTAGCGCATAGGCGCCCCATTGTATCCAATGGTGGGAACTTTGCGGTCAGCGGTTGACCGCGAGTAACCTCAACCGCTGATTGCAAAGTTCCCACCATTGGATATTATCTCTATGACTATTATCTCTATGACTAGTGGAGCCCGGTGTTTGTACAAAAAATACGGGGGACCCCTACTCTTTTTGTCCCCTGTATTTTTTGCACCAGGACCAGGCGCAGAGCCCGGAGCTGGTTGATGAAATATGGGGGAACCCCTGTCATATTTTTCCTCATATTTTTTCAACCAGGACCGGCTCAAAGAGCCCGAGGCTGGTTTTGCTTAGGAGGGGGGACCCCACGCATTTTTTTTTTGATTTTTAACACTTTTTTTTTTTTTTTAAAGGTGCACAATGAAGCCCTGCACGGATCTCACAGATCTGGCCGAGATTCATTGTGTTAATGTCGCCAGTGTTTTACTATTCACTCCCGTAAAACACTGCCTGAAAATACGAATGACATCAACATCGGAAAATTCGAAAATGCAGAATACGACAGCATAGTAAATGAGTCGTAAAAAATTCTAAAAGTTGCAATTTCACACATTCGATGTCATTCGTGTTTGAACTTTAACCTCATTCAGTAAATGACGAATTTTAGTAAATATACCCCCATGTCGGGATCCCAGCGTTGGCATTCTGAGCAGTGTTGGGATTCCGGCGTCGGTATTCCGACTGCCGGAATCCCGAACGCCGGGATCCTGACCAGATCAGGTATATACTGTACTAGCTCTCAGACTGAGGCTTCTTTTGAATGTTGGCCTCCAAAATGTGTACCTTATACCTCTTTCAGACAGGGGGCCTAATTCCGAGTTGATTGCACGCTGCAATTTTTTGCAGCCCGTGTGATCAGATATTCGCCGTCTATGGGGGAGTGTATTTTAGCTTAGCAAGCGTGCGAAGGCATGTGCAGGGGAGCTGTGCCAAAAAGTTTTGTGCAGTTTCTGATTAGCTCTGAACTTACTCAGTCACTGCGATAACTTCAGCCTGTCAGGTCTCGGAATTGACGTCAGACACCCACCCTGCAAATGCTTGGACACGCCTGTGTTTTCCTCGACACTCCCTGAAAACGGTCAGTTGCCACTCAGGAACGCCTTCCTGCTGTCAATCACCTTGCGTTTGGCGCTGCGATCCTGATCTTCATTAGTTTCATCGCTGCTGGGCAGCGACGTGCCTGCGCATTGTGGCCACAGCGCATGCGCAGTTCAGACCTGATCGCACGGCTGCGAGAAACTGCAGCGTGTGATCGGGTCGGAATGACCCCCATAGTCATAAACCAGGGCATGTCCTGCTGGGTCCTGCTTATTTCTTAAAGGGTTAGACCCTGGTTGCCAGCCGGGTCCGCGACCCTGCAATCGACCAGAGTTGGGTTATTCCCAGGACTTGCAACCTGGGTCAGTGCCACAGTTTATGTGTGAAAGGTATGCCCGGGGTCTTGATGACCTGGTACATGCCTCACAGAAGTTCATTGGCGGCCACAGTAGTGCTTGGAGATGATATAATCTCCAAGCATCCACTGCTAGACGGAAAACCTGGGTCACTGGAAGACCAGGGTCTGGTGTGAAGGATGACGACCTGAGAATAACCTGGATCCATCACCCATGTGTAAACAGGGGTAAGTACTGAAACCCCAGTTTCAACCCATGTTCTGTGTCCAAGGTCTGAGTGGGTTAAAAACTGGGGTTTATATCGGAAAGAGGTATTATTCATAAAAAATCAAGTTAAAATGAGCTTCTGTGGAGAAAGAAACTGCTGACTCATTATGTGTTGGGTACGGGAGCCCGGCATGACCGTCATTGGCACCCCAACACTGAGAATCCCGACACCTGGAAGGTAAGTATGCTAAACCTCTCCCGACCCTATCCCTCTCTTCCCACAGCCTAACCCTAACCCTCCCTTCTTGCAGCCTATCTCTAACCCTTTCCCCCTGCAGCCTAACCCTAACCCTCCCCGCCATACTATGCTTAGGATGTTGTCTGTTGGGATTCTGTTGGGTGTTGGGATTCTGTTGGGTGTTGGGATTCTGTTGGGTGTTGGGATTCCGTTGCTAGTTTTCTGTCCGCCGGCATTCCCTGCATCAGTATGCCCACTACATCCCCTCAACCTGTTGAGCACTGTATGGCACACTAATGATACTACTGTAGTTTTGCTTTGAAAAATCTGGTCAAATTAGTTTACTATGCAACACTTACTATTGGCAAGCTGCTCAGTTAAGGGCAAACACTGTACATGCTTATTAATAGTTTTGACACACATTTAAATGGCTGCAGCAATGGACCGTTGTCTATTAATTTCTAATGAAAATTATTCAGAAATACTATTTATCATATACAGAAAAAAAGAAGGCAAAAGAAGACAACAAAAAATACATGAATAATACATATATCAGAAAATAGGCATATGACCAATATATAAACAATGATAATAATAATAATAATAATAATAATAATTAATAAAATGCATTGTGTGTGTGCGCGTGTGTGTGTGTGTGTGTGTGTGATGGGGGGTTGGAGGTGCATAATTGTATAGTCACTTATGCTGCTCTTACACATGGCTGAGACCATTATACTACCAGAATTAAATAGTATTCAAACATTTTCTAGGACTAATAAAGAACAATAATTAAGTGCCTTTCAGATGTTATTGAAACATAAAAGTAATGGAAGCCTACGGGAGAAAACAGTTGTCTTGGCAACCTGCATCTCTGACCTTTGTAGTCATTTGCAGTATTGTAATGGAACATGGAAGACCATCTTAAAGAGTAATGTGGAAGATGAAAACGCCTGACGGAAGAATATTACAAAATTATAACTAAACAGCAAAACTCGGACTCAATGATAGAAAAATTAAAGTTGATTTTCTACAATGCATTTTTTTTCTTAAATAATACAAGAGGCGAAAATTGGTCTAACCAGTGGAGGTTTCGCCATGAAACCTAAAAAAACCCCTCTGCTTTGAACAGACCTGAAAGTTACCCTGGTAAAGAATCTGACAGGAAAGATTACAAAGTTCAGGGTCGGGGAAGGCAGCACCTCAGGAAGCATGTATTCAGATAACATGGGCTGGAGGGAACATTTGAAGTGCTGACTAGGAACATTGCAATAATTGTACAAAGGTAAATTCAAAACTGAGAAACACCCAAGGAAGGGTGGTAGTTGTCTTTCTGTTGATGCTGTATTTATTTTGTCAGTTTACTCGGAGCAATGATAACATTACAATTGCTGAGTGGATGTTTTCTTTGTTCCATGTCATTAGTTACATACCTAGGAAAGTGATACACTAATAATATCATGTATTTGTGTGATTTGAAAATGATACAAGGCGGAGGGCATTTTTATTCTGTATCAGCAAAATTGTTTCTGTTGCTTAAGAATAAAATGTATAATGCAGTAAATATAGGGGTGTGGTTCACTTTATCGACAGTGTCTAGGCCGACAATGTTTAGGTCGACCACTATAGGTCGACAGTCACTAGGTCGACATGGATGGAAGGTCGACAGGGTTTCTAGGTCGACATGTGCTAGGTCGACAGGTCTAAAGGTCGACATGAGGATTTTTTTTTTTTGGTGTCGTTTTCTTCGTAAAGTGACCGGGATCCCAAATTAGTGCACCGCGTCCCCTCGCATGGCTCGCTTCGCTCGCCATGCTTCGGGCATGGTGCCTTCGCTCCGCTACCGCTTCGCAATGTCAGGCGGCGGGCGGCAGAGCGCCGGAGTCCGGAGGAACGAGGATCCGAGAGGATCCAAGTTCCTCCAATCAGCTGCGGCGGATTTGAAAAGGGCGCCGGACGCGAGCCAATCGCTGCTCGCGGCCCGGCGCCCAATGAGGAGTCGCCGCGGTGGACCAATGGGAGTCCGCCGCGTCATGGCTCCGCCTCCACCCAGCGCCTTATATCAGGCGCTGGGCGGCGGCGGAGCTCAGTAGTGAGCCGGGCACGGAGCAGAGAAGAGCTCCTGAAGAGGAAGAAGCCAGGAGGCCAGCGCGGACGGCGACGGCGGAGCCAGAAGAGGCGGAAGACATCTCCAGAAGACCGGAAGACATCTCCAGAGGACCGGAAGACATCTCCAGAGGACCGGAAGACATCTCCAGAAGACCGGACGGCGGCGGCCCAGCGGAGACGGACGATCGGCGGAGAGTGCTGTTTGGAGCGGGAAGCAAAAGAGCTAACGAAGCTCCCCTCCACAGCCTCTCCCACCGGTCCTGGTAAGAGGCCCTGGGCCTACTTCACTTATTTATAGATCCTCCCTAGACCACCAGGCGTTCGGGCACTAGGCCCGTGGGCACATTCAGGCCCTCCCGGCCTGTGGCTATTTAGTCGGGCCCTCCTGGCTCGTGGGGCAATTCGGACAGTGTGTCTGGGCCGAGGCCACGCGCAGTCGGGGTCCCACTCGGCCCGTGGCCCGCAGGCCCAGACCACTATCCTCCGGGGGTTCGGGCATTAGGCTCGAATCACCCTCACACAACGGGCACCAGTTAGGCGGGCACTAGGCCCGGGTGTACATTCAGGCACTAGGCCTGTGGGAACATTAGGGGGCATTAGGCCCTAGTGCAATTTGGCCAATAGGGATACGTATAAGGTGACCCTGGGCACAAGGCCCAGGTCACCCGACGGGTGGCAAGTTAGGCGGGCACTAGGCCCGTGGGTGAAGTCAGGCCTCCGGCCTGGGCGCAGTCAGGGGGCGCTAGGCCCAGAAGTACTTTCATCAAGGTGAATAAGGTGGTACTGGATACCAGGTCCAAACCACCCTTAGGGAGGGACAGTGGCCCCTACCGGGAAGAGCATAGGAGGTGAGTAGGCTGTGCGGCGCCCACCCCCTGCATCCGGCGGTAGGTATTTATAAGGACAGCACCGTGGTATGTGGTATTCCGATGTGTATTGTTACCGTGCAGGGCAAGTTACTGTTATGAAGTTTGTGCCTAGTTTGGTTGCACCACACTCACAGAGCTAGTTTGAGGGCTCTGCAGTTGTAGTTAGGATAAGGTGAGACACTAGGTCCAGTTAGGCCCTGCACGGCGGTTCTTTTTCTCTTGCCTCCTTACAGGGATCTGTACGGGAGAAGATCGGAGTACCGGAGTGTGAGACGGTGAGTAACAATAGTCTGAGTGTTTGGTCGTGTCCTTTCTATCTCCCTTCCTTCAGGGCAACGGTGAGCCTTGCACGGCTGTGCAAGGCGGAATTTCCACCTGGTGCGAAAGTGCCGATAGGTGAAATTCGGGCTCTGAGGCGGACGCCGGTGATGACCCCCACCTAGCCCGAAGGCGCCTTTTTCCTCGGCTACATAGGGGTTGTTATCTACGGTTTAGGAGACGATATTTAACGGATCTTCTTCCTCTTAGGTGTTCTTGCCCGGGTCGTCCAGAAGTGCTTCCAGGACTCTCGGGTGTTCCAGCACCTGCGAGTGAGAGCAGGCGGCGTCCGGTAAGTGGTACCGATCCTATACGCCCTGACGTTGCACTCTCACATTTGGCGTAGTCGGCAGGATGTCGAACGCAGAGAACGTCGCTCCTCCGGGAGTGGGACCCGACGCCCCTCCGGGAGTAGAGAGGAAGTTCAATTTTGGACCAGCCTTGACGCATACCCCTCGGTATGATGGGCAGAACATGCCGTTGGCAGACTGGAAGAAGAGACTGGAGGGAATCATCCAGCTGTATGGGGTACCTCCGGAAATGCAGCTACACTTGGCGTTGAATACGCTGGATGGCGATGCTTGGCGATCAGTGATCCTTGTTCCGGAAGAGGAACGTAAGACGTTAGATGAGGTACTCTCGATCCTCGAGGGTAACTATGGGAACACTGCGGCGGCAGGAACTTTGCGTCAGCAACTGTTCAATCGGTTCCAGAGGGAGGACGAAACCATACCCCAATTTGCTAACGCGCTACAGGACATGCTGAGCGAAATTACGCGGCGTGATCCGGAAGGTCTGGGGTCCTTGGTCAACCCCAGCCTAATGTTAAGGGATCAGTTCGCACTGGGCCTCCGGAGTATTCCCATCCGACAAATCCTGTTGGATAAAATCGCCAGTGAAAAGACGATGACCTTTCGTCAGGTCCAAGTGGAGGCAGTTGCCAGAGACCGTAATGCTAACTTCGGTCCGTACGCCATGGCCCCACAATGGTCGGCACCGGTGGCCGCAGGGACCAGCCAAGAACCCAGTCCCATGGAAGTCTGTGTCCAGGATCTGAAGGCGGCATTCGCCAAGGTCACTCTGGAAATGAAGGCCGAAATCTCCCAGTTGCGGGATGAGGTGCACAGGCAGAGAGGTTCGGAGGGGTCAGAGGATAGGGCCCCGCATCGGCGGCCCAAGGAATCACGGTCCAATGCAGGAGGTGTCCGCCCCAGGGAAGGTAGGGGTCCCCGTTGTTACCGCTGCAATCGGTTTGGACACATTGCCCGGGAATGTAACGAACCCAGGCAAGACTCTCCGTTAAACTAGAGTCCCTCGCGGTAGCGGGACCACCCGCGGGGGAGGTGGTCGGGAGAGAAACCACAATAGTGGATTCCGCCGACATAGTAGGGGAGTGTCCCGTGGTGATTGGATGTCTTGGGGGCAAGGAGCAGAAGTGCCTGCTGGATACTGGTTCGCAGGTCACTACCATGTCTGAGGTTTGTTTCCTGGAACATTATTCCCATTTGAAGGATTCCGTGTTGGAAAGCTGGGTCACTCTCACGGCGGCCAACAACCTTCCTATTCCAGTGGTCGGAGTTGTGTGGATGGAGATTTCGATCTGTGGACAGACGTTGGGAAGAAAGGGGATACTGGTTGTGGGGAGCGTAGGCTTGAGTCACGGGCCCGTGATTGTGGGCATGAACGTTCTCCAGGATCTCAACCAGCTTTTGTTTCGGGAGAAGGGTCCGCAATACTGGAAGGAGATGGGTATTCAGCGGCCGGTACAGCAAGCCTTTCAGCAGGTAGGGAGAATCTGTGAAGCTGAACGTCGAGAGGAGTCCCTGGGCGCGATTCGGACCAGTGGTCGGCAACAGATTGAGTTACCTCCCCGTCAGGAGATGGTCCTCCCCCTTGAGGTGCAGACTCATCAACATCTGGAGGGGTTAGAGGTCATGGTGGAACCCAATGGATACTTTGGAATGGATTCGGGAGTCGTCCTGGCCCGAACCCTGGCCATAGTGAGGGACGGCCGGGTGTTGGTGCGGCTGTGCAATCTTCTGGATGAAAGGAGGAAAATCCCGGCGGGAGCAACAATTGCCAACATAACGGCGGTCACCAGGGACGGAGTGTCCGGGGGGCGGCAGGTCTTGCTGCATGCGGACGAACCCGGGTCCTGGTCTATGGCAGTGAGCCTGGATAAGGAAGAAGAACCCAGCGCAGATTGGTGCGGTCGGACTATCAGGGAGCAGATGGATGTTTGCTTGGATGAATGTAGTCCCAGTATGCTGCTGAAGTTGGAGCGGATGTTGTGGGAACGACGGAAGGCGTTCTCCCGCTATGAAGAAGACTTCGGATATACGGAAGATGTGACGCATGAAATACGCACTGGGGAGAGCCCTCCTATCCGTGAGAGATATCGCCCCATTCCCCCCAAACTCTACCAAGAGGTCAAGAAAATGTTGCGGCAAATGCTGGATAATCAGGTCATTCGGGAGAGCAAAAGTCCATGGGCTGCGCCCATTGTGTTGGTGCGGAAGAAGGATGGTTCCATTCGGTTCTGCGTGGACTATCGGCGGTTAAATAGCAGTACCGTGAGAGATGCTTACCCGTTGCCCAGGATCGAGGAATCTTTGGCGGCCCTGGGGAATGCCCGGTATTTCTCCACGCTGGACTTGGCCAGTGGGTATTGGCAGGTGGCGGTTAGCCCGTCGGATCAGGAGAAAACCGCCTTCACAACTCCTATGGGGCTGTTTGAATTCCTGCGCACGCCCTTCGGGCTCACCAATGCCCCGGCTACATTCCAACGGATGATGGAGAGGTGTTTGGGAGATTTGAACTTCGAAGCACTATTGATATACCTGGACGATATCATAGTGTTCGCCCCCACTCTGGACGAGCATTTGGCACGCCTGGATGTGGTGTTGCAGCGCCTGGAGAAATATGGGCTCAAGCTCAAACCCCGCAAGTGTCATCTTCTGCAACCAAGTTTGGAGTACCTGGGACATGTGGTGTCCCGAGAAGGGGTCCGCCCGACGCCGGGCAAGATTTCGGCAGTCCAGGACTGGGGGACGCCCACTACTACCACCGAACTGCGCGCGTTCCTGGGGTTGGTTGGGTACTATCGGCGGTTCATTAAGGACTTCGCAAAGATCGCAGAACCTCTGCATGCCCTGCTGAGAGGGCTACCCACGACTAAGAAAACGCAGGTGGTGGCTTGGGGTGAGGCACAGGAGAAGGCATTTCGCCGCCTGAAGGAAATGCTCACGGAGGCTCCGGTTCTGGGCTATGCAGATTTTGACAAGCCATTCCTGCTCTATACCGATGGCAGCCTACAGGGGTTGGGAGCGGTTCTCTCCCAAATACAGGATGGCCGAGAACGAGTAATAGCCTATGGGAGTCGGAGTCTGAGGGACACGGAGCGGAATCCGGACAATTACAGTTCCTTCAAGTTGGAGTTGTTGGCTGTAGTCTGGGCCGTGACTGAGAAGTTCGCCGAGTACCTGACCGCTACCCATGTAGAAATATACACGGATAACAACCCCCTGGCCTATCTGGAGACTGCGAAACTGGGCGCCCTGGAGCAGCGTTGGGTAGCCCGATTGGCGAAATTCCACTATAAAATACGCTATCGCCCGGGGAAGAGTAACGGGAATGCAGATGCGCTGTCCCGACACCCTGTGTCAATGTCCTCGAATTCGAGGGACAGTGAGGACGAGGATACGGAGGTCCCCGACTTGACCCGGATTGAGTGTCCCGATGCACTGGAAGGCTCCAGAGTCCTGGAATGCGCTGCCCTGCTCCGGAATACTGAGCTAGAGTGGGCTTCTCTACAACAGAGTGACCCAGGGCTGGATGTCATTCGGCGATGGAGGCAGAACGGACACTGGCCTAGCCGGTGGGAGAGGAGTCGACTGACTCCCTACTGCCGGAAGGTCCTGCGGAGTTGGGATCGATTACTTGTCCGCGGTGGAACGCTGCGTCGACAAGTATATCTCCGACACGAACTCAGGAGGGTGGAACAGGTAGTGGTGCCGGAAGCGTCCCTCGAGGCACTAGTGACGGAGGCGCATGATAGCGGAGCCCATTTAGGGGTGGACAAGACCTTTCAGTGGATACAGCGCCAGTTCTTCGCCCCTCCGCTATGGACATTGGTGGAGAAGGTGTGCAGGGAATGTCGTAGGTGCGGCGTGGTCAAACCAAACGAACAACATGCGCCGGTACATACCATTCAGACAAGTCGTCCCCTGGAGTTGTTAATGATCGATTACGTTCTGATTGGGGAGTCCGTTAGTGGCCATCAGTACGCCCTGGTCATGACTGATCATTTCACTAAGTTCACGGTGGTGGTCCCCACCCGGGATCAGACCGCGGAGTCTGCAACCAAAGCCATTGTTGAGCATTTTGTCCGACAGTTTGGGTGCCCTGAGAGGATTCACTCCGACCAAGGGGCGTGCTTCCAGGGAAAACTGATGGAACGGCTTTGTCAACTTTACGGGATGCAGAAGTCCCGTACCACGCCGTACCATCCTCAGGGAAATGGTGCCTGCGAGCGGTTCAATCGGACTTTGCTCCAGATGTTGCGGGTCTTGGAAGACGCCAAAAGACGGAGGTGGCCCGAGCACGTAGCCGAGTTGGTGTGGGCTTATAACAACCGGGTTCACAGCACCACTGGATACTCCCCCTTCTTTTTGATGTTTGGTCGTCCTGGGCGGGAAGCACAGGATTTGCACTTGACCGAGTTTCGGGAGGAAGGGGGGTTGCTGTCCACCGATTGGGTCGCCGAACACCAGCAGCGGTTCAAAGTGGCTCACGAAGTGACTCGGAAGAGAATAGCCGACCACACTCATACGCCCCATCGGACTCGAGGAGCAGAGCCTTTCGACGTGGGACAGCGGGTGCTGGTCCGCATGACGCGGCCGGGCGGCAAGTTAGCAGAGAAGTGGGAGGTGCGACCTTATATTGTTCGGAGGCGCCTCACCGAGGAGGGCCCGGTGTATCAGGTGGAAGCAACAGATGGGTCTGGTCGGTTAAGAACCCTTCATCGGGATATGCTGCGTCCTTGTAGGTTTCCAGAAGAAGTGGAGGTTGGAGGTGCCCCCGGTGTGAACACGGCTTCGTTGCCTGGGGAGGAGACGGTATTAGCATCTTTGCCCAGAGGGACTGACCTGGAGGAAGATTGGTGGACCCCAGTGGTTCCGTCTCATGACCATAATCTCCTGGAGGCTGGGGCCCCCCGGTCTGGGTTATCTCCTTTGCCTCGGCGATCTCAGCGGTCCAACCGCGGTGTGCCTGGTCCCCGGTATGCGGACCCGGAGTATATTTGGTCTCAGTCTACCTTTGTCGGGACTACAAAGGACAAACGGGGGGGAAATGTCAGGCGGCGGGCGGCAGAGCGCCGGAGTCCGGAGGAACGAGGATCCGAGAGGATCCAAGTTCCTCCAATCAGCTGCGGCGGATTTGAAAAGGGCGCCGGACTCGAGCCAATCGCTGCTCGCGGCCCGGCGCCCAATGAGGAGTCGCCGCGGCGGACCAATGGGAGTCCGCCGCGTCATGGCTCCGCCTCCACCCAGCGCCTTATATCAGGCGCTGGGCGGCGGCGGAGCTCAGTAGTGAGCCGGGCACGGAGCAGAGAAGAGCTCCTGAAGAGGAAGAAGCCAGGAGGCCAGCGCGGACGGCGACGGCGGAGCCAGAAGAGGCGGAAGACATCTCCAGAAGACCGGAAGACATCTCCAGAGGACCGGAAGACATCTCCAGAGGACCGGAAGACATCTCCAGAAGACCGGACGGCGGCGGCCCAGCGGAGACGGACGATCGGCGGAGAGTGCTGTTTGGAGCGGGAAGCAAAAGAGCTAACGAAGCTCCCCTCCACAGCCTCTCCCACCGGTCCTGGTAAGAGGCCCTGGGCCTACTTCACTTATTTATAGATCCTCCCTAGACCACCAGGCGTTCGGGCACTAGGCCCGTGGGCACATTCAGGCCCTCCCGGCCTGTGGCTATTTAGTCGGGCCCTCCCGGCTCGTGGGGCAATTCGGACAGTGTGTCTGGGCCGAGGCCACGCGCAGTCGGGGTCCCACTCGGCCCGTGGCCCGCAGGCCCAGACCACTATCCTCCGGGGGTTCGGGCATTAGGCTCGAATCACCCTCACACAACGGGCACCAGTTAGGCGGGCACTAGGCCCGGGTGTACATTCAGGCACTAGGCCTGTGGGAACATTAGGGGGCATTAGGCCCTAGTGCAATTTGGCCAATAGGGATACGTATAAGGTGACCCTGGGCACAAGGCCCAGGTCACCCGACGGGTGGCAAGTTAGGCGGGCACTAGGCCCGTGGGTGAAGTCAGGCCTCCGGCCTGGGCGCAGTCAGGGGGCGCTAGGCCCAGAAGTACTTTCATCAAGGTGAATAAGGTGGTACTGGATACCAGGTCCAAACCACCCTTAGGGAGGGACAGTGGCCCCTACCGGGAAGAGCATAGGAGGTGAGTAGGCTGTGCGGCGCCCACCCCCTGCATCCGGCGGTAGGTATTTATAAGGACAGCACCGTGGTATGTGGTATTCCGATGTGTATTGTTACCGTGCAGGGCAAGTTACTGTTATGAAGTTTGTGCCTAGTTTGGTTGCACCACACTCACAGAGCTAGTTTGAGGGCTCTGCAGTTGTAGTTAGGATAAGGTGAGACACTAGGTCCAGTTAGGCCCTGCACGGCGGTTCTTTTTCTCTTGCCTCCTTACAGGGATCTGTACGGGAGAAGATCGGAGTACCGGAGTGTGAGACGGTGAGTAACAATAGTCTGAGTGTTTGGTCGTGTCCTTTCTATCTCCCTTCCTTCAGGGCAACGGTGAGCCTTGCACGGCTGTGCAAGGCGGAATTTCCACCTGGTGCGAAAGTGCCGATAGGTGAAATTCGGGCTCTGAGGCGGACGCCGGTGATGACCCCCACCTAGCCCGAAGGCGCCTTTTTCCTCGGCCACATAGGGGTTGTTATCCACGGTTTAGGAGACGATATTTAACGGATCTTCTTCCTCTTAGGTGTTCTTGCCCGGGTCGTCCAGAAGTGCTTCCAGGACTCTCGGGTGTTCCAGCACCTGCGAGTGAGAGCAGGCGGCGTCCGGTAAGTGGTACCGATCCTATACGCCCTGACGTTGCACTCTCACAGCTCGGCACACTTTACCGTTCCAATCGTAGTCCACGTGGATCGTTAAGTATGAAAAAATCCCAAATTTTTTTTAAAAAAAAAACCTCATGTCGACCTTTAGACCTGTCGACCTAGCACATGTCGACCTAGAAACCCTGTCGACCTTCCATCCATGTCGACCTAGTGACTGTCGACCTATAGTGGTCGACCTAAACATTGTCGACCTAGACACTGTCGATCTTCAGACCGGATCCAAAATTAGTGGCTAGGGAGACAAGTACTGTGTGGAGATTGCAGAGGTGATTTGCAGGTGGATGCAGTAGATTGTGGGGGTAATTCAGAGGTGGACACAGTAGATTGTGGGGGTGATTCATAGGTGGACTCAGTAGATTGTGGGTGTAATTCAGAGGTGGATGCAGTAGATTGTGGATGTGATTCATAGGTGGATGCAGTAGATTGTGGAGGTGATTCATAGGTGGATGCAGTAGATTGTGGGTGTGATTCATAGGTGGATGCAGTAGATTATGGGTGTGATTCAGAAGTGGACGCAATAGATTGTGGGGGTAATTCATAGATGGACACAGTAGATTGTGGGAGTGATTCATAGGTGGACACAGTAGATTTTGGGTGTGATTCATAGGTGGATGTAGATTGTGAGGGTGATTCATAGGTGGACGCAGTAGATTGTGGGGGTGATTCATAGATAGACGTATTAGATTGTGGGAGTGATTCATAGATGGATGCAGTAGATTGTGGGAGTGATTCATAGGTGGACACAGTACATTTCAGGTGTGATTCTTAGGTGGATGCATAAGATTGTGGGGGTGATTCATAGGTGGACGCAGTAGATTGTGGAAGTGATTCATAAGTGGACGCAATAGATTGTGGGGGAGATTCATAGGTGGACTCAGTAGATTGTGGGGGTGATTCATATGTGGACGCAGTCGATTGTGGGGATGATTCATAGGTGGACACAGTAGATTGTGGGAGTGATTCATAGATGAACGTAGTAGATTGTGAGAGTGATTCATAGGTGGACACAGTAGATTGTGGGAATGATTCAGAGGTGGATGCAATAGATTGTTAGATTGATTCAGAGGTGGATGCAATAGATTGTGGAAGTGATTCATAGGTGGATGCAGTAGATTTTGGAAGTGATTCATAGGTGGATGCAGTACATTGCAGGAGTGATTCATAGGTGGACGCAGTAGATTTTGTGTGTGATTCATAGGTGGACACAGTAGGTAGTGGGGGCGATTCATAGGTGGATGCAATAGATTGTGGAAATGATTAGTAGGTGGACGCAGTAGATTGTGAGGGTAATTCATAGGTGGAAACAGTAGATTGTGGGAGTTATTCATAGGTGGACGCAGTAGATTGTGGGAATGATTCAGATTTGGATGCAGTAGATTGTGGGAGTGATTCATAGGTGGATGCAGTAGATTGTGGGGTGATTCATAGGTGGATGCAGTAGATTGTGGGAGTGATTCATAGGTGGATGCAGTAGATTGTGGGAATGGTTCAGAGGTGGACACAGTAAATTGTGGGAATGATTCATAGGTGGATGCAGTATATTGTGAGAGTGATTCATAGGTGGACGCAGTAGATTTTGGGTGTGATTCATAGGTGGACACAGTAGATTGTGGGGGGGGATTCATAGGTGGATGCAGTAGATTGTGGAAGTGATTCATAGTTGGACGCAATAGATTTTGGGTGTGATTCATAGGTAGACACAGTAGATTGTGGGGGTGATTCATAGGTTGACGCAGTAGATTGGGGAAATGATTCATAGGTGGACGCAGTAGATTGTGGGGGTGATCTATAGGCGGACGCAATATATTGTGGGAGTGATTCATAGGTGGACGCAGTATATTCTGGGGATGATTCATAAGTAGATGCAGTAGATTATATGAGTGATTTTATAGGTGGATGCAGTAGATTGTCGGGGTGATTCATAGGCGGACGCCATAGATTGAGGGGGTAGTTCAGAGGTGGACGCAGTCAGGGGCGCTGGAATGTTTTGAGGTTGGGTGGCATAGTAAAAATGAAATTTTGGCGCTCCCCCCAAACCTCCCCACCTTCCCCACTGCGGGTGAGCGGCACTTACTTCCAGGCGACTCCGGCTGTAAAATCAATGTGCTGCCACTGCCTGCTATGCCCCATGTCCTCCTAGCCGGCTCTTCACTGATGCATTACTGGGAGGAGGCGGGGATGTCCCAACAGGCTCAGCATGGCCACGCCTTCCTCCCAGTAATGCATCAGTGAAGATCCGGGGCATAGCAGGCAGCGGCAGCACATTAATTTTACAGGAGGAGTCGCCCGCGGAGATCTGGGGGGTTAGCTCTCCCCTTAACCCGCTCCTGCACCTCCATCTCATTTGGGGGGGCATGCTGCCCCCTTGCCCCCCCCCCATTCCGATGCCTATGGACGCAGTAGATTGTGGGGATGAGTCGGAGGATGACGCAGTAGATTGTGGGGTAATTCATAGGTGGATTCAGTCCTTTTTCCCACGTATTTTTGGAACCAGGACTGGTCCCAGAGCTCAGTGCTGATTCTTAAAATACTGGGGTACCTCTCACATTTCCCCCCCTGTATTTTTAGAACCTGGGCCAGCTCAAAGAGCACTGGACTCGTTATGTTCAGGAGGGGGGACTTCACGCTATTTGTATTTTTTATTATTAACACTTTCAGACATTTTTACACAGAGAAGCATGACCGGATCTCAATGATCCATGCATGATTCTCTAAACACGGCAGATAAAAGGTGTTCTATTTTAAAGTTCTGTTTTTGTACAAATTCCATCCTTTTGTGTATTGTCAGCAGTATTTTAGAAAATGTATTCTTGGTAAATTTCCATGTTCTTTAAGGTGTATGTAAAAATCCCACTGTGTTTGGCCGATAGTCTATTTATTCGCAGTGGTACCGAGAGAGGGGGGGGGGGGGGGGGGGGAGAGGGTACAAATTACCTGGGCCCAGGTCTGATGAAAGGGCCCAGTGGGGACCCAGGTCCCCCCATTACCTGGAAGCAGCAGCTGCAGCTTCTCTTCTGGGCTGCAGTGGGGCCAATGAAGTCTGTATTTTTTTCTAAGGGTGCGTGGCCATGCATCCTGTGATTAGGCCACGCCCACTGAAAAGTACCTGGGCCCAGCCAGGCTCTCTACTGCCCTGGCTGGGAGGCATACCATGCTCCTGTGAGTGGGTGCTTCTTGAGTGATAGACACGTCCCCAAAGGGTTGAGGCCATTCGCCCAGCATGCTGTTGTCACACCCTCTCCAGGGGAAGGAGATGGGTGCCTGGTCAAAGAAAATGTGGCACTGCGCTAATGGAGAGGTTTAACAATCACTGTACCTAAAATGCTGCTGTAGGGAATATATGGAATCACTACCTAATTCCACTCTATGAACAAGGATTATAAATGGGTATTCCCAGCGCAAGCTAGGTCGAATAAATGATTGATAACACTGTAGATATAATAAATGCAGTTTTTTATTAAAACGTGTGTATAATGCAAAATCTATATTTTCTAAAATTTATATATATCTCTAAAATATTCCTGAATATACTTCAAATGGATTTCCAGAAAATAGTGTGTAAAATGATGTCTGGCCTATTACCGGTAAACAAACAGACAAACTACACAAAACATAGAATGAATGTACAAATTAATAATGTCCCAGACCAGTATTTAGAGGAGAAATTAGTGGTCAGAAACGTTCCTGGTGCTATCTACTGGAATAAGAAACGTGGCACCTATGAAAGATGGTAAGGCACTTGTACAGACAGGGGGTGCGCAGATTTGCGACTTACTCCCTCTGTTGAATGGTGACTGTATATTTTTTATAAACAGATGGCTGTGGTTTTTGATTCAGCTCACATTGAGAAAGAAAAGTCAAATAGTGCATTCATCTGAGCCAGTCTATGCGGCAATCGGTCTCCCAAAACAATGGTGTCCCATGCAGATGTAAACACTGTGAATAATCGGTAGGAAAATATCTCAAAGTGATTCGTGCTTAGAGTCCTTATGCAAATTCCAATGATGTCCTGTGTTCCCACAACGGGTGAGACCGGAGTCCGCCGGCGGATAACCTGTCTACGCCGTTCTCATCGCTGAGCGGCAGTGTGCAGGATCGATTCGATCTGTGATCTACGCGTTTCACCTTAAACAAGGCTTCTTCAGGATTGCATGGATGCGCAGGTGGGGATGGGTGCGCAGGGGCCCAGAAAGTTGTTGTACCGGGGCCCAGGATTTCTCTTGGCAGCCCTGTGTGTTCATACGTGCGTGGACGGCTGTGTAGCTCAAAACAAATTTATCAAACTCTGACCTGTTTGCTGTTTACTAAATTATCGAGATGCATTCTACGGCCGTGAATGCATTCTCAAATGGACACGGCAGCTTAGTAAATTTACCCCCTTGTATCAACTTGTAACTGTAGGTGAATACCGGCATCTTTTTTTCTGACTACCAACATCTTTTTTCATAGAAAAAAGCACTAATAATAATAATAATAATAATAATGATAAATTATATATTTCCAGCGAGTCTGCCCGATGTTTTAAAGGGGCAATCATTTAAAAGGCAGCACCACTGGTTTTGCCTTTAAAATGGTTGCCCCTTTAAAACATTGGGCAGACTCTTTGGAAACTCACCAATGCCTGCATGGCACAGGCTATTACATAAAAACCATTTTATCTAAATCTTTATTGAAAAAAAATATTCCCCTTCCATTCTGTTCTACTTCTCACATATCAATAACATTTGCACAGAGTCACACTTTTATTATTTCAGCTGGTGAGATACTAGTTAGGCAGCAGCTGTAGTTCTGCTGCTATGCTTAAATGACAGCGCTCAGCATTGTTAAAGTATCACGAGAGTAATCAGCTCTGTGTTCCACCCGGGAATTCCCAGCTACAAGCTTTGCCAGATATTATTATTTTTTTACTTTATTTAATGTGAACTGGTCTGATTCTGCCACAAATAAGTGTTCTGCCTGTGTGTGCAGTCACCGGGGAACATGGAGAGGCTAAGATCAATATGATCAATCTGCCCCCTTTATAAGCAGATCTGTCTGCTCATGTGTGACGAAACGGGTTAGCTTGCAGAGCCGCGCTCCCCAAATGTGAGTCTAGCATAAGAAGTGAACTACAGTATGAGGGACAGCCTTGTTAATATGTTTGCAGAGGGCTTACCAGTCGAGACATTAAAGCGTTCTAAACAGTGGACCCACTTGGCAGTACTTAGCACTGGCAGTATGCGCTCTCTAAAAAGAGCTGGATATTTTGTGGCATAAATTGCAGTTCTTAGCTTTTGGGCCATCATGTTCTTCTTCATGAACAGGAACCCAGATATTAGACTACAGAGGCTCTTAGGGAACCCGACCCTCAATACTCTATTGTGAGAAATATTGTTTTTTTCCACATCCCATATCTAAAATTTCTGTTCCTATCCTTTTTCCCAACTTTTCCATGTAATCCATGTTAGCAGAATGTTTTGTCTTCCCCATCTCTCCAGCTCTATCTCTTTTCTCACCATCTCTGTTGTTCTCTCCTCTGTCTCTCAATACTCAGTTCCTCTACTCCCATTCTCTCTTTCTCTCTCTTCAACTCTTTCCCCCCAGTTCTCCCTACTCTACCCCCTTCTCCTACACTCTCTACACTCTAGTCTCCTGGTGTTATCTTCCTCCCATTTTCTCTCCTCTTCCCCTTTTAAGTTCCCCCTCCCTCTGCCTACTCTCCACCTCCTACAAATGTACAACCTAAACCATCCATTCTTTCATCTCAATGACATCAATTCTTGCATTCACAAATTTGTTGGCATACTCTTCTAATATATCTATATCATGAGATACCACTTATCAGCTATTTAAACCATGAAGCAGCAAAACATTCAGATATAAGTAGATGCTACTTATAAAATGGATCAGCGTCTCTGATGCGGGTCAGGGGTGGAGTGGTCCAGGGGGCAGCCCTAGGCACGTGTCTCATGTGCCTAGTGAGAAATCCGGCAGTGACTCTGATTGTTACTAGAAAAAGAAAAAAGCAAATACTTCCCTGCGCTGGAAGTGTTGATGCTGCAATTAGATATACGTTCCGGAGTTATCAACCGGAAAAAACAGATAATACTATGATACAATATTTGTATACAAATCGCGCTTCAACACTGGATAAAAAAGAAATAATGTAGTCCGTTTTTTTCAAAAAGCTGAAAGTCTCTGATCGTTGCCTCCAGGAAATTTTTCTTCAACCAGGTATTACATAGAGGAAGGAAGACAGAAAAAGATTTTTTCCAATGTGTAGTAATTTCTAAAAAGTCACAGAAATCATACGAGGGGACTATGGGATGTAGAAATTCCCCTCCTTTGTGTCTTTGTAAGATATTCTGGGACCACCCGAAAAGTGTGTTGGTCGTAAACACAGAATGCTCACTTTCTTGCTTACTTCAACAAACATATGAAAACTCCTATAAAGGTATCTTTGGGATTTTCAAGCAGGGCTTCACTCCAGAGGGTTCCTAATTTACCAGATTGTTCTCCAGCATAAGTAACATGAGAGGAAAAGCAGAGAAAGAAAATCCAATGTGTGGTGGTTTTCTATAACCATACAAATGGGGGTATGGGGGATATACAGATAAGTACAGAAAGGTCCTTTCTCCTCCGTGTCGTTATATCACATTAGGGGACCACCCAGGTAAATGTGTATTAGATTACAAATACGGGATGCTCACTTTAAAGCTTACATAAAATCAGGCCATTGCAGACATATAAAGGTATCTTTCATGCAACACTTCATTAAATGTTCAACATAACACGCTTACACGTGGGCTTACTTGAAGGATGTAAGGTATGTTCACGTAGCAGTTTCTTTTAAAACGACTCCATAGTCATTCTCCACCAGAAAAAAACGTGTTTATAGTAAACAAACGGATTTTATTAGACAAAAAATATGTACATTAAAACATGAGAACAAGGATCACCTTGCTTCGGCAGTTATAAAATTTCCAAGAAAGGGTAAAAAGACATTCAAAGGGCCCTAATGTTCTTACCCAATCTGCTGGGAGCCTAAAGAACAAAAGATCACCGAGTTCTCACATAAAAAACACTTGCCACCAACGCGTTTCGACTACTCTGGTCTTCCTCAGGGTGGTGGTGGGATCCCAGAGCAATCTATTTATCCTCTGATGGATCCCACCCCCTTTTTTTGTACATAGTGGAGAAACTTTAATAAATGTCCCAAAGAGAGAAATATTTTGTATCCCCTTAAGTGAAGGATAAACAGCAGTGACCAATCCTTATGGGGAATGACCTTAAAAAACTTTAAAAACTTTAAAAAGCCGTGTATAAACATTTAAAACCCGTTAATACGGGTTGCTATGGTAACCGATTGGTTGACCAATCAGGTACCAGGAGCAGCGGGAAGACTTCATGTATGTGGAACGCACGCTTCGGGTATATGTTACGGACACCAGAGGTGGGGATGACGTACTTCCTCCCCCTCTGCGTTCCATACGTCCCGCGATCCCGGAAGCGTGCGTTCCATACGGCCCGCGATCCCGGAAGTGTGTGTTCCATCCCCCGGACATACTAGACTAATAGTTATGAATACATACATAAGTTTAAAAGACTTCAGTAATATTACATATGATTCGCGATTATGTGAATAATTGAACCTCGAGTAAAAAACAAAGGCCCTCATTCCGAGTTGTTCGCTCGGTAAAAATCTTCGCATCGCAGCGATTTTCCGCTTAATGCGCATGCGCAATGTCCGCACTGCGACTGCGCCAAGTAAATTTGCTATGCACTTAGTAATTTTACTCACGGCTTTTTCATCGGTCTGGCGATCGTAATGTGATTGACAGGAAATGGGTGTTACTGGGCGGAAACAGGCCGTTTTATGGGCGTGTGGGAAAAAACGCTACCGTTTCCGGAAAAAACGCAGGAGTGGCCGGAGAAACGGAGGAGTGTCTGGGCGAACGCTGGGTGTGTTTGTGACGTCAAACCAGGGACGACAAGCACTGAACTGATCGCAGATGCCGAGTAAGTCTGAAGCTACTCAGAAACTGCTACGAGGTGTGTAATCGCAATATTGCGATTACTTCGTTCGCAATTTTAAGATGCTAAGATTCACTCCCAGTAGGCGGCGGCTTAGCGTGAGCAACTCTGCTAAAATCGCCTTGCGAGCGAACAACTCGGAATGACCTCCAAAGCCTATTCAAAATCTTAACACTTCAAATATTGAAACATTAGAAATATTGTGTGTACGGACACTGAAAAAAGGGATGTTTACCACATGTTGTCAGGTTCCTAAGAGATATATTATACCTCCCTAAAATGTTAATAAATATAAACATGAAAACTGATGGTGGTAAAGGACAAATGATATCCAAAATAACTAGCAAGAATTGATAATCCAACTGCTGATGGTTAAAATACATATTACCTGATATATTAAAATATTAAATAAAAGGTTGAATGGGTACATGGATGGAATGGCCTACAAAAACCACTTCAATTCGAAATCTAAGTTCAGGCCGGTGGGGGACAGGGTCTTCATATCATAGATGTATTTCATTTCTGTTTTTGCTAGTACTGTATTAATATCTTTTTTCCTCCAGCTCCCTTCTACCTTTTTAATACCTATGACTGCTGTAATTGAATTCAAAGAGCATTGCTTTTGAATAGATTTCGAATTGAAGTGGTTTTTGTAGGCCATTCCATCCATGTACCCATTCAACCTTTTATTTAATATTTTAATATATCAGGTAATATGTATTTTAACCATCAGCAGTTGGATTATCAATTCTTGCTAGTTATTTTGGATATCATTTGTCCTTTACCACCATCAGTTTTCATGTTTATATTTATTAACATTTTAGGGAGGTATAATATATCTCTTAGGAACCTGACAACATGTGGTAAACATCCCTTTTTTCAGTGTCCGTACACACAATATTTCTAATGTTTCAATATTTGAAGTGTTAAGATTTTGAATAGGCTTTGTTTTTTACTCGAGGTTCAATTATTCACATAATCGCGAATAATATGTAATATTACTGAAGTCTTTTAAACTTATGTATGTATTCATAACTATTAGTCTAGTATGTCCGGGGGATGGAACACACACTTCCGGGATCGCGGGCCGTATGGAACGCACGCTTCCGGGATCGCGGGACGTATGGAACGCAGAGGGGGAGGAAGTACGTCATCCCCACCTCTGGTGTCCGTAACATATACCCGAAGCGTGCGTTCCACATACAGGAAGTCTTTCCGCTGCTCCTGGCACCTGATTGGTCAACCAATCGGTTACCATAGCAACCCGTATTAACGGGTTTTAAATGTTTATACACGGCTTTTTAAAGTTTTTAAAGTTTCTCTGACGTCCTAGTGGATGCTGGGAACTCCGAAAGGACCATGGGGAATAGCGGGCTCCGAAGGAGGCTGGGCACTCTAGAAAGATTTATGACTACCTGGTGTGCACTGGCTCCTCCCACTATGACCCTCCTCCAAGCCTCAGTTAGATCTTGTGCCCGGCCGAGGTTGGATGCACACTAGGGGCTCTCCTGAGTCTCTAGAAAGAAAGTATAGAATTAGGTTTTTTATTTTCAGTGAGACCTGCTGGCAACAGGCTCACTGCAGCGAGGGACTAAGGGGAGAAGAAGCGAACTCGCCTGCTTGCAGCCGGATTGGGCTTCTTAGGCTACTGGACACCATTAGCTCCAGAGGGATCGACCGCAGGCCCAGTCCTTGGTGTTCGGTCCCGGAGCCGCGCCGCCGTCCCCCTTACAGAGCCAGAAGCAAGAAGAGGTCCGGAAAATCGGCGGCAGAAGACATCAGTCTTCACCAAGGTAGCGCACAGCACTGCAGCTGTGCGCCATTGCTCCTCATGCACACTTCACACTCCGGTCACCGAGGGTGCAGGGCGCTTGGGGGGGGGGCGCCCTGAGCAGCAATAAAAACACCTTGGCTGGCAAAAATACCACAATATATAGCCCCAGAGGCTATATATGTGGTAAATACCCCTGCCAGAATCCAGAAAAAAGCGGGAGAATAGGCCGCGGAAAAGGGGCGGAGCTATCTCCCTCAGACACACTGGCGCCATTTTCTCTTCACAGTGCAGCTGGAAGAAAGCTCCCCAGGCTCTCCCCTGTAGTTTTCAGGCTCAAAGGGTTAAAAAGAGAGGGGGGGCACTAAATTTAGGCGCAATATTGTATATACAAGCAGCTATTGGGGAAAATTCACTCAGTTATAGTGTTAATCCCCACATTATATAGCGCTCTGGTGTCTGCTGGCATACTCTCTCTCTGTCTCCCCAAAGGGCTTTGTGGGGTCCTGTCCTCAGTCAGAGCATTCCCTGTGTGTGTGCGGTGTGTCGGTACAGCTGTGTCGACATGTTTGAGGAGGAGGCTTATATAGTGACGGAGCAGATGCCGATAAATGTGATGTCGCCCCCTGTGGGGCCGACACCAGAGTGGATGGTTAGGTGAAAGGTATTAACCGACAGTGTCAACTCCTTACATAAAAGGGTGGATGACGTAACAGCTGTGGGACAGCCGGCTTCTCAGCCCGCGCCTGCCCAGGCATCTCAAAGGCCATCAGGGGCTCAAAAACGCCCGCTCATTCAGATGGCAGACACAGATGTCGACACGGAGTCTGACTCCAGTGTCGACAAGGTTGAGACATATACACAATCCACTAGGAACATCCGTGACTTGATCCCGGCAATAAAAAATGTGTTACACATTTCTGACATTAACCTCTAAAAATGGGTTTTTTATGTTTGGGGAGAAAAAGCAGGCAGTGTTTTGTTCCCCCATCAGATGAATGAATGAAGTGTGTGAGAAGCGTGGGTTCCCCCTGATAAGAAACTGGTAATTTCAAAAAAGTTACTGATGGCGTACCTTTTCCCGCCAGAGGATAAGTTACGCTGGGAGATATCCCCTAGGGTGGATAAGGCGCTCACACGGTTGTCAAAATAGGTGGCACTGCCGTTTTAGGAACGGCCACTTTGAAGGTACCTGTTGATAAAAAGCAGGAGGCTATCCTGAAGTCTGTTTTTACACACTCAGGTACTAGACTGAAACCTGCAGAGCGTGCTGCTGCAGCGTGGTCGGTGACCCTGTCAAACATACTAGTTTGCTAACATGAGAACATATTAAAGACGTCGTCTTATATATGAGGGATGCACAGAGGGATATTTTGCCGGCTGGCATCCAAAATGAATGTAATGTCCATTCTGTCAGGAGGGTATTAGAGACCTGTCACTGGACAGGTGATGCTGACTTTAAAAGGCGCATAGAGATTCTGCCTTATAAGGGTGAGGAATTATTTGGGGATGGTCTCTGGGACCTCGTATCCGCAGCAACAGCTGGGAAGAAATATTTTTACCTCAGTTTTCCTCACAGACTAAGAAAGCACTGTATTATCAGGTACAGTCCTTTCGGCTTCAGAAAAGCAAGCGGGTCAAAGGCGCTTCCTTTCTGTACAGAGACAAGGGAAGAGGGAAAAAGCTGCACCAGTCAGCCTGTTCCCAGAATCATAATTCTTCTCTCGCTTCCTCTGAGTCCACAGCATGACGCGGGGGCTCCACAGGTGTAGCCAGGTACGGTGGGGGGCCGTCTCAAAAATTTCAGCGATCAGTGGGCTCGCTC
Organism: Pseudophryne corroboree; assembly: GCF_028390025.1. Classification (NCBI taxonomy): domain Eukaryota; kingdom Metazoa; phylum Chordata; class Amphibia; order Anura; family Myobatrachidae; genus Pseudophryne; species Pseudophryne corroboree. The sequence continues at coordinate 846,248,697 of NC_086447.1, read as the reverse complement.
ACAGGTGGATCCCTGTTTCATTCAAGTAGTATTTCAAGGGTACAAGCTGGAATTCGAGATGTCTTCCCCCCGCGTTTCCTCAAATATGCCTTGCCGACAACTCCCTCAGGCAGGGAGGCTGTGCTAGAGGCAATTAATAAGCTGTATTCCCATCAGGTAATACTTAAGGTGCCCCTACTTCAACAAGGACGGGGTTACTATTCCACACGGTATGGGGTACCGAAACCGCATGGTTCGGTGTGACCCTTTTTTATATTTAAAATCCTTGAACACATACATAAAAAAATTCAAGTTCAAGATGGAATCGCTCAGGGCGGTTATTGCAAGCCTGGACGAGGGGGATTACATGGTATCCCGGGACATCAAGGATGCTTACCTGCATGTCCCCATTTACTATCCTCGCCAGGAGTACCTCAGATTTGTGGTACAGGATTACCATTACCAAGTCCAGACTCTGCCGTTTGGACTGTACATGGCACCGAGGGTGTTACCAAGGTAATGGCCGGAATGATGATACTCCTTCGAAAAAGGGGAGTTTTTAATGATCCCGTACTTGGACAATCTCCTTATAAGGGCGAGGTCCAAGGAGCAGTTGCTAGTCGGGGTAGCACTATTTTGGAAAGTGCTACAACAGCACGGTTGGATTCTAAACAGTCCAAAGACACAGCTGTTTCCTACGACACGTCTACTGTTCCTGGGGATGGTTCTGGACACAGACCAGAAATAAGTGTTTCTCCCGGAGGAGAAAGCTAAGGAGCTGTCATCTCTAGTCAGAGACCTCCTGAAGCCAAAACAGTTATCGGTGCATCATTGCACGCGAGTCCTGGGAAAAATGATAGCTTCCTACGAAGCAATCCCATTCGGCAGGTTCCATGCAAGAACTTTTCAGGGGGACCTGTTAGACAAGTGGTCCGGATCACATCTTCAGATGCATCGGCTGATAACCCTGTCTCCGAGGACCAGGGTATCTCTACTGTAGTGGCTGCAGAGTGCCCATCTTCAAGAGGGCCGCAGGTTCGACATACAGGACTAGGTCCTAGTGACCATGGATGCCAGCCTTTGAGGCTGGGGGGCAGTCACACAGGGAAGAAGCTTCCAGGGACTTTGGTCAAGTCAGGTGACTTCCCTACATAAATATTCTGGAACTGAGGGCCATTTACAATGCCCTGAGTCAGGCAAGGCCTCTGCTTCAAAAGGCCGGTCCTGATCCAATCAGACAACATCACGGCAGTCGCCCATGTAAACCAACAGGGCGGCACAAGAAGCAGGATGGCGATGGCAGAAGCCATAAGGATTCTCCGATGGGCGGAAAATCATGTGTTAGCACTGTCAGCAGTGTTCATTCCCGGAGTGGACAACTGGGAAGCAGATCTTCTCAGCAGACACGACTTCCACCCGAGAGAGTGGGGACTTCATCCAGAAGTCTTCCAAAGGATTGTACACCATTGGGAAAGGCCACAGGTGGACATGAAGGCGTCCCGCCTCAACAAAAAGCTATAAAAGATATTGCGCCAGGTCAAGGGACCTTCAGGCGATAGCTGTGGACGCTCTGGTAACACCGTGGGTGTACCAGTCGGTTTATGTGTTCCCCCCTCTGCCTCTCATACCAAAGGTACTGAGAATAATAAGAAGGCGAGGAGTAAGAACGATACTCGTGGTTCCGGATTGGCCAAGAAGAGCCTGGTACCCAGAACTTCAAGAAATTATATCAGAGGACCCATGGCCTCTGCCGCTCAGACAGGACCTGCTGCAGCAGGGGCCCTGTCTGTTCCAAGACTTACCGCGGCTACGTTTTGATGGCATGGCGGTTGAACGCCGGATCCTAAAGGAAAAGGGCATTCCGGAGGAAGTCATTCCTACGCTGATTCAAGCCAGGAAAGATGTAACTGCAAAACATTATCACCGCATATGGCGGAAATATGTTGCTTGGTGTGAGGCCACAAAAGGCCCCAACAGAGGAATTTCAACTAGGTCGATTTCTGCATTTCCTACAAGCAGGAGTGTCTATGGGCCTAAAATTAGGCTCCATTAAGATACAGATCTCGGCTCTGTCGATTTTCTTCCAGAAAGAATTAACTTCAGTACCTGAAGTTCAGACATTGTAAAAGGAGTGCTGCATATTCAGCCCCCGGTTGTGCCTCCAGTGGCACCTTGGGATCTCAACGTGGTGTTGAGTTTCTTAAAATCACATTGGTTTGAACCACTAAAAACCGTGGATCTAAAATATCTCACGCGGAAAGTGGTCATGTTATTGACCTTGGCTTCGGCCAGGCGTGTATCAGAATTGGCGGCTTTGTCATATAAAAGTCCTTATCTGATTTTCCATATGGAGAGGGCAGAATTGAGGACTCGTCCCCAGTTTCTCCCTAAGGTGGTATCAGTTTTTCACTTGAACCAACCTATTGTGGTGCCTGCGGCTACTAGGGACTTGGAGGATTCCAAGTTACTGGACGTAGTCAGGGCCTTGAAAAATTATGTTTCCAGGACGGCTAGAGTCAAGAAAATTGACTCGCTATTTATCCTGTATGCACCCACTAGGACGTCAGAGAAAATAAGATTTTACTCACCGGTAAATCTATTTCTCGTAGTCCGTAGTGGATGCTGGGCGCCCATCCCAAGTGCGGATTGTCTGCAATACTTGTAAATAGTTATTGCTAACTAAAGGGTTATTGTTGAGCCATCTCTTGAGAGGCTCAGTTGTTTTCATACTGTCAAACTGGATATAGTATCACGAGTTGTACGGTGTGATTGGTGTGGCTGGTATGAGTCTTACCCGGGATTCAAAATCCTTCCTTATTATGTCAGCTCGTCCGGGCACAGTGTCCTAACTGAGGCTTGGAGGAGGGTCATAGTGGGAGGAGCCAGTGCACACCAGGTAGTCATAAATCTTTCTAGAGTGCCCAGCCTCCTTCGGAGCCCGCTATTCCCCATGGTCCTTTCGGAGTGCCCAGCATCCACTACGGACTACGAGAAATAGATTTACCGGTGAGTAAAATCTTATTTTTTTAAGGTCATTCCCCATAAGGATTGGTCACTGCTGTTTATCCTTCACTTAAGGGCATACAAAATATTTCTCTCTTTGGGACATTTATTAAAGTTTCTCCACTATGTACAAAAAAAGGGGGTGGGATCCATCAGAGGATAAATAGATTGCTCTGGGATCCCACCACCACCCTGAGGAAGACCAGAGTAGTCGAAACGCGTTGGTGGCAAGTGTTTTTTATGTGAGAACTCGGTGATCTTTTGTTCTTTAGGCTCCCAGCAGATTGGGTAAGAACATTAGGGCCCTTTGAATGTCTTTTTACCCTTTCTTGGAAATTTTACAACTGCCGAAGCAAGGTGATCCTTGTTCTCATGTTTTAATGTACATATTTTTTGTCTAATAAAATCCGTTTGTTTACTATAAACACGTTTTTTCTGGTGGAGAATGACTATGGAGTCGTTTTAAAAGAAAATGCTACGTGAACATACCTTACATCCTTCAAGTAAGCCCACGTGTAAGCGTGTTATGTTGAACATTTAATGAAGTGTTGCATGAAAGATACCTTTATATGTCTGCAATGGCCTGATTTTATGTAAGCTTTAAAGTGAGCATCCCGTATTTGTAATCTAATACACATTTACCTGGGTGGTCCCCTAATGTGATATAACGACACGGAGGAGAAAGGACCTTTCTGTACTTATCTGTATATCCCCCATACCCCCATTTGTATGGTTATAGAAAACCACCACACATTGGATTTTCTTTCTCTGCTTTTCCTCTCATGTTACTTATGCTGGAGAACAATCTGGTAAATTAGGAACCCTCTGGAGTGAAGCCCTGCTTGAAAATCCCAAAGATACCTTTATAGGAGTTTTCATATGTTTGTTGAAGTAAGCAAGAAAGTGAGCATTCTGTGTTTACGACCAACACACTTTTTGGGTGGTCCCAGAATATCTTACAAAGACACAAAGGAGGGGAATTTCTACATCCCATAGTCCCCTCGTATGATTTCTGTGACTTTTTAGAAATTACTACACATTGGAAAAAATCTTTTTCTGTCTTCCTTCCTCTATGTAATACCTGGTTGAAGAAAAATTTCCTGGAGGCAACGATCAGAGACTTTCAGCTTTTTGAAAAAACCGGACTACATTATTTCTTTTTTATCCAGTGTTGAAGCGCGATTTGTATACAAATATTGTATCATAGTATTATCTGATTGTTACTACCCATCATTAAGCCCACTGAGACTTCTGTCAGGTTCCGATGCTGTGGGTACATGGGCAAGGAGGCTATCACTATGCCCTATCACGTGGTCTTAAGGGCCCATGGCTGCATCATCCTGGCGGGTTTGGTTATGCCCTCCCTCTAGCTTAGACTCCTAGAGAGGACTGTGGCCTAAGGGGGACATTTACTAAGCAGTGATAAGAGTGGAAAAATGAGCCAGTGGAGAAGTTGCTCCATCAACCAATCAGCAGCTCTGTATAATTTTATAGTATGCAAATTATAGATGTTACTTCAGTGCTGATTGGTTGCCATGGGCACTTCTCCAATGGCTCTCTTCTCCGCTCTTATCACTGCTTAGTAAATGTCCCCCTAAATGTATTAAGCCTTAACAAGAGATAAAGTGGAGACGGATAAATAGAGATAAATGACCAGCCAACCAGCTCCTGTCATTTTTCAAACACAGCCTGTAACGGGTGGTCTTCAGTTTGCCGGATGTCGGGATCTCAGCGCACAGTATACCAACGCCGGAATCCCGACAGCTGGCATACTGACACCTTTTCTCCCTCTTGGGGGTCCACGACCCCTCTGGATGGAGAATAGATAGCGTGGTGTGCCCGCAGTGTGGCGAGCGCAGTGAGCCCGCACGGGGCTCATTTGCGCTCGCCCAGCTGTCGGTATGCCGGCGGTCGGGATTCCAGCGATGGTATGCTGCCCACCGGGAGCCCGGCCACTGGCATACCCTACTACACCCTCTGTAACAGTTAGGAAGCTGATTGGCTGGCCATTTATCCCTCTTTGGGGTCTATTCATGAAGCAGTTAAAAGTGTGGAGAAGTGAGCCAGTGGAGAAGTTGCCCATGGCGACCAATCAACATTGAAGTAACATTTATAATTTGCATACTATAAAAAGATACAGAGCCATGGGCAACTTCTCCACTCTTTTCACGAACAGACCTTAGAGGCCTAATTCAGAGTTGTTTGCAGCAAATCATCGCATCGCAAGCGGCGGATTTTAGCCTAATGTGCATGCAGTGCGCATGTGCCGGGTCAGCCGTATGACGAATGTGCAGAAATACACACAGATTTTGTGTGCCCATCGACGAAACGACAAAGAGGCGTGATGTAGGCGGTGCGGGGGCATGGCTTCGCTCGCTAGCGAAAAGGGGCGCGAAGGTGGGTGTATTGACCGAGAGAATGCTAAGGGCTGCAGGCGTGGATTTAGCACTGCTGAAAAGCTAAACGCTGTCAGTACACACTAGGCGTTCGCAGCTGCTGAGTAGGTCTGGGGCTGCGCACAGCTAGCGAAAGGCCGCCACAGGTTCCTGACAGGGCGCACCCAGCTAATTAATGTAAATTTAATGCAGCTGATTGCAATGCAACCGCATCTACAGTAGAGATGAGCGGGTTCGGTTTCTCTGAATCCGAACCCGCCAGAACTTCATGGTTTTTTTCACGGGTCCGAGCAGACTCGGATCTTCCCGCCTTGCTCGGTTAACCCGAGCGCGCCCGAACGTCATCATGACGCTGTCGGATTCTCGCGAGACTCGGATTCTATATAAGGAGCCGCGCGTCGCCGCCATTTTCACACGTGCATTGAGATTGATAGGGAGAGGACGTGGCTGGCGTCCTCTCCATTTAGATTATAAGAGACTGAGAGAGATTTACTGGAGCTGACTAGGAGGAGTACTGTTACTGTAGAAGTGTAGAGACTGAGTGGAGAGAGTTTACTAGTGAGGACAGTGCAGTTTACTTTATAATCCGTTCTCTGCCTGAAAAAAGCGATACACAGCACACAGTGACTCAGTCACATACCATATCTGTGTGCACTGCTCAGGCTCAGGCCAGTGTGCTGCATCATCTATTATCTATATATAATATTATATATATCTGTCTGACTGCTCAGCTCACACAGCTTATAATTGTGGGGGAGACTGGGGAGCACTACTGCAGTGCCAGTTATAGGTTATAGCAGGAGCCAGGAGTACATAATATATTATATAGTGAGTGACCACCAGACACACAGTGCAGTTTATTTAATATATCCGTTCTCTGCCTGAAAAAAGCGATACACACAGTGACTCAGTCAGTCACATACCATATCTGTGTGCACTGTGCAGTGCACTGCTCAGGCTCAGGCCAGTGTGCTGCATCATCTATATATATTATATATCTGTCTGACTGCTCAGCTCACACAGCTTATAATTGTGGGGGAGACTGGGGAGCACTACTGCAGTGCCAGTTATAGGTTATAGCAGGAGCCAGGAGTACATATTATATTAAAATTAAACAGTGCACACTTTTGCTGCAGGAGTGCCACTGCCAGTGTGACTGACCAGTGACCTGACCACACTGACCACCAGTATAGTTAGTAGTATACTTATATTGTGATTGCCTGAAAAAGTTAAACACTCGTCGTGTGACTTCACTTGTGTGTTTTTTTTATTTTTATTCTATAAAAATAAAACTCATTCTGCTGACAGACAGTGTCCAGCAGGTCCGTCATTATATAATATATAATATATACCTGTCCGGCTGCAGTAGTGATATATATATATTTTTTATATCATTTATCATCCAGTCGCAGCAGACACAGTACGGTAGTTCACGGCTGTGGCTACCTCTGTGTCTCTGCACTCGGCAGGCAGTCCGTCCATAATTGTAATACCACCTAACCGTGGATTTTTTTCATTCTTCTTTATACATACATAGTTACATAGACATCTTCTCTTTATCAACCAGTCTATATTAGCTGCAGACACAGTACAGTACGGTAGTTCACGGCTGTGGCTACCTCTGTGTCTGCACTCGGCAGGCAGTCCGTCCATAATTGTATACCACCTAACCGTGGTTTTTTTTCATTCTTCTTTATACATACATAGTTACATAGACATCTTCTCTTTATCAACCAGTCTATATTAGCTGCAGACACAGTACAGTACGGTAGTTCACGGCTGTGGCTACCTCTGTGTCGGCACTCGGCAGCCCGTCCATAATTGTATATACCACCTAACCGTGGTTTTTTTTTCTTTCTTTATAGTCATACTAGTTACGAGTATACTATCTCTTTATCAACCAGTCTATATTAGCAGCAGACACAGTACAGTGCGGTAGTTCACGGCTGTGGCTACCTCTGTGTCGGCACTCGGCAGCCCGTCCATAATTGTATATACCACCTAACCGTGGTTTTTTTTTCTTTCTTTATACATACATACTAGGTACGAGTATACTATCTCTTTATCAACCAGTCTATATATTAGCAGCAGACACAGTACAGTGCGGTAGTTCACGGCTGTGGCTACCTCTGTGTCGGCACTCGGCAGCCCGTCCATAATTGTATATACCACCTAACCGTGGTTTTTTTTTCTTTCTTTATACATACATACTAGTTACGAGTATACTATCTCTTTATCAACCAGTCTATATTAGCAGCAGACACAGTACAGTGCGGTAGTTCACGGCTGTGGCTACCTCTGTGTCGGCACTCGGCAGTCCGTCCATAATTGTATACTAGTATCCAATCCATCCATCTCCATTGTTTACCTGAGGTGCCTTTTAGTTGTGCCTATTAAAATATGGAGAACAAAAATGTTGAGGTTCCAAAATTAGGGAAAGATCAAGATCCACTTCCACCTCGTGCTGAAGCTGCTGCCACTAGTCATGGCCGAGACGATGAAATGCCAGCAACGTCGTCTGCCAAGGCCGATGCCCAATGTCATAGTACAGAGCATGTCAAATCCAAAACACCAAATATCAGTAAAAAAAGGACTCCAAAACCTAAAATAAAATTGTCGGAGGAGAAGCGTAAACTTGCCAATATGCCATTTACCACACGGAGTGGCAAGGAACGGCTGAGGCCCTGGCCTATGTTCATGGCTAGTGGTTCAGCTTCACATGAGGATGGAAGCACTCAGCCTCTCGCTAGAAAAATGAAAAGACTAAAGCTGGCAAAAGCAGTAGCACCGCAAAGAACTGTGCGTTCTTCGAAATCCCAAATCCACAAGGAGAGTCCGACTCCAATTGTGTCGGTTGCGATGCCTGACCTTCCCAACACTGGACGTGAAGAGCATGCGCCTTCCACCATTTGCACGCCCCCTGCAAGTGATGGAAGGAGCACCCGCAGTCCAGTTCCTGATAGTCAGATTGAAGATGTCAGTGTTGAAGTACACCAGGATGAGGAGGATATGGGTGTTGCTGGCGCTGGGGAGGAAATTGACCAGGAGGATTCTGATGGTGAGGTGGTTTGTTTAAGTCAGGCACCCGGGGAGACACCTGTTGTCCGTGGTAGGAATATGGCCGTTGACATGCCTGGTGAAAATACCAAAAAAATCAGCTCTTCGGTGTGGAAGTATTTCACCAGAAATGCGGACAACAGGTGTCAAGCCGTGTGTTCCCTTTGTCAAGCTGTAATAAGTAGGGGTAAGGACGTTAACCACCTCGGAACATCCTCCCTTATACGTCACCTGCAGCGCATTCATAATAAGTCAGTGACAAGTTCAAAAACTTGGGCCGACAGCGGAAGCAGTCCACTGACCAGTAAATCCCTTCCTCTTGTAACCAAGCTCACGCAAACCACCCCACCAACTCCCTCAGTGTCAATTTCCTCCTTCCCCAGGAATGCCAATAGTCCTGCAGGCCATGTCACTGGCAATTCTGACGAGTCCTCTCCTGCCTGGGATTCCTCCGATGCATCCTTGCGTGTAACGCCTACTGCTGCTGGCGCTGCTGTTGTTGCTGCTGGGAGTCGATGGTCATCCCAGAGGGGAAGTCGTAAGACCACTTTTACTACTTCCACCAAGCAATTGACTGTCCAACAGTCCTTTGCGAGGAAGATGAAATATCACAGCAGTCATCCTACTGCAAAGCGGATAACTGAGGCCTTGACATCCTGGGTGGTGAGAAACGTGGTTCCGGTATCCATCATTACTGCAGAGCCAACTAGAGACTTGTTGGAGGTACTGTGTCCCCGGTACCAAATACCATCTAGGTTCCATTTCTCTAGGCAGGCGATACCGAAAATGTACACAGACCTCAGAAAAAGAGTCACCAGTGTCCTAAAAAATGCAGCTGTACCCAATGTCCACTTAACCACGGACATGTGGACAAGTGGAGCAGGGCAGGGTCAGGACTATATGACTGTGACAGCCCACTGGGTAGATGTATGGACTCCCGCCGCAAGAACAGCAGCGGCGGCACCAGTAGCAGCATCTCGCAAACGCCAACTCTTTCCTAGGCAGGCTACGCTTTGTATCACCGGTTTCCAGAATACGCACACAGCTGAAAACCTCTTACGGCAACTGAGGAAGATCATCGCGGAATGGCTTACCCCAATTGGACTCTCCTGTGGATTTGTGGCATCGGACAACGCCAGCAATATTGTGTGTGCATTAAATCTGGGCCAATTCCAGCACGTCCCATGTTTTGCACATACCTTGAATTTGGTGGTGCAGAATTTTTTAAAAAACGACAGTGGCGTGCAAGAGATGCTGTCGGTGGCCAGAAGAATTGCGGGACACTTTCGGCGTACAGGCACCACGTACAGAAAACTGGAGCACCACCAAAAACTACTGAACCTGCCCTGCCATCATCTGAAGCAAGAAGTGGTAACGAGGTGGAATTCAACCCTGTATATGCTTCAGAGGTTGGAGGAGCAGCAAAAGGCCATTCAAGCCTATACAATTGAGCACGATATAGGAGGTGGGATGCACCTGTCTCAAGCGCAGTGGAGAATGATTTCAACGTTGTGCAAGGTTCTGATGCCCTTTGAACTTGCCACACGTGAAGTCAGTTCAGACACTGCCAGCCTGAGTCAGGTCATTCCCCTCATCAGGCTATTGCAGAAGAAGCTGGAGACATTGAAGGAGGAGCTAACACGGAGCGATTCCGCTAGGCATGTGGGACTTGTGGATGGAGCCCTTAATTCGCTTAACAAGGATTCACGGGTGGTCAATCTGTTGAAATCAGAGCACTACATTTTGGCCACCGTGCTCGATCCTAGATTTAAAGCCTACCTTGGATCTCTCTTTCCGGCAGACACAAGTCTGCTGGGGTTCAAACACCTGCTGGTGAGTAAATTGTCAAGTCAAGCGGAACGCGACCTGTCAACAACATCTCCTCCTTCACATTCTCCCGCAACTGGGGGTGCGAGGAAAAGGCTCAGAATTCCGAGCCCACCCGCTGGCGGTGATGCAGGGCAGTCTGGAGCGACTGCTGATGCTGACATCTGGTCCGGACTGAAGGACCTGACAACGATTACGGACATGTCGTCTACTGTCACTGCATATGATTCTCTCACCATTGAAAGAATGGTGGAGGATTATATGAGTGACCGCATCCAAGTAGGCACGTCACACAGTCCGTACTTATACTGGCAGGAAAAAGAGGCAATTTGGAGGCCCTTGCACAAACTGGCTTTATTCTACCTAAGTTGCCCTCCCACAAATGTGTACTCCGAAAGAGTGTTTAGTGCCGCCGCTCACCTTGTCAGCAATCGGCGTACGAGGTTACATCCAGAAAATGTGGAGAAGATGATGTTCATTAAAATGAATTATAATCAATTCCTCCGTGGAGACATTGACCAGCAGCAATTGCCTCCACAAAGTACACAGGGAGCTGAGATGGTGGATTCCAGTGGGGATGAATTGATAATCTGTGAGGAGGGGGATGTACACGGTGATATATCGGAGGATGATGATGAGGTGGACATCTTGCCTCTGTAGAGCCAGTTTGTGCAAGGAGAGATTAATTGCTTCTTTTTTGGTGGGGGTCCAAACCAACCCGTCATATCAGTCACAGTCGTGTGGCAGACCCTGTCACTGAAATGATGGGTTGGTTAAAGTGTGCATGTCCTGTTTATACAACATAAGGGTGGGTGGGAGGGCCCAAGGACAATTCCATCTTGCACCTCTTTTTTCTTTTCTTTTTCTTTGCGTCATGTGCTGTTTGGGGAGGGTTTTTTGGAAGGGACATCCTGCGTGACACTGCAGTGCCACTCCTAGATGGGCCCGGTGTTTGTGTCGGCCACTAGGGTCGCTTATCTTACTCACACAGTCAGCTACCTCATTGCGCCTCTTTTTTTCTTTGCGTCATGTGCTGTTTGGGGAGGGTTTTTTGGAAGGGACATCCTGCGTGACACTGCAGTGCCACTCCTAGATGGGCCCGGTGTTTGTGTCGGCCACTAGGGTCGCTTATCTTACTCACACAGTCAGCTACCTCATTGCGCCTCTTTTTTTCTTTGCGTCATGTGCTGTTTGGGGAGGGTTTTTTGGAAGGGACATCCTGCGTGACACTGCAGTGCCACTCCTAGATGGGCCCGGTGTTTGTGTCGGCCACTAGGGTCGCTTATCTTACTCACACAGTCAGCTACCTCATTGCGCCTCTTTTTTTCTTTGCGTCATGTGCTGTTTGGGGAGGGTTTTTTGGAAGGGACATCCTGCGTGACACTGCAGTGCCACTCCTAGATGGGCCCGGTGTTTGTGTCGGCCACTAGGGTCGCTTATCTTACTCACACAGTCAGCTACCTCATTGCGCCTCTTTTTTTCTTTGCGTCATGTGCTGTTTGGGGAGGGTTTTTTGGAAGGGACATCCTGCGTGACACTGCAGTGCCACTCCTAGATGGGCCCGGTGTTTGTGTCGGCCACTAGGGTCGCTTATCTTACTCACACAGCTACCTCATTGCGCCTCTTTTTTTCTTTGCGTCATGTGCTGTTTGGGGAGGGTTTTTTGGAAGGGACATCCTGCGTGACACTGCAGTGCCACTCCTAGATGGGCCCGGTGTTTGTGTCGGCCACTAGGGTCGCTAATCTTACTCACACAGCTACCTCATTGCGCCTCTTTTTTTCTTTGCGTCATGTGCTGTTTGGGGAGGGTTTTTTGGAAGGGCCATCCTGCGTGACACTGCAGTGCCACTCCTAGATGGGCCCGGTGTTTGTGTCGGCCACTAGGGTCGCTTATCTTACTCACACAGCGACCTCGGTGCAAATTTTAGGACTAAAAATAATATTGTGAGGTGTGAGGTATTCAGAATAGACTGAAAATGAGTGGAAATTATGGTTTTTGAGGTTAATAATACTTTGGGATCAAAATGACCGCCAAATTCTATGATTTAAGCTGTTTTTTAGGTTTTTTGGAAAAAAACACCCGAATCCAAAACACACCCGAATCCGACAAAAAAAATTCGGTGAGGTTTTGCCAAAACGCGGTCGAACCCAAAACACGGCCGCGGAACCGAACCCAAAACCAAAACACAAAACCCGAAAAATTTCCGGCGCTCATCTCTAATCTACAGCCCATTACAGCTCATGCACGCTGAGATGGTATGTGCTTGTATACTATCTGGGAATGTTGTATTTTTTACACCCCTCCTGTATATGTTCCACTCCCAAACAACACAAATTGTTACGATTATCAATTCCATATGTATTGCATATATACAACATGGGTTTTTTTTTTTTTTTAGTTTCCATTTTCCTCTCTGTGTACACATTGCTTACAGGTGCAAAATACCTTTGTGCAGCCTAACAAGCTGCATTGTCCTGACCATAAACACATACTGTATGTCATTTTCTGACAATCATGCCATGTTTTCCGGATTACTTCCTTTGTACTGTGTGTTTAAATTTTTAAATACACAACATAATGCATGCTAACCTACCATGTTATTAACTCATGCTTAACCTGAACCATTCAGTTCATTAGGTCAGATGTGCTTTCTATTTAAGATGGCATGTTGCCCATATTAACCAAACATATTCATATTCTTATATTGTAGAGTGAGTCATTTTTTTTTTTTTTTTTAACATTTGTTCTATATTAGAGATGAGCAGGTTCAGTTCCCTGAGAACCGAACCCTACCGAACTTCATTACCCGAGCCCGGATCCCGCCTGACTCGGAAACTAGAATGAGGCAAAACATCATCATCCCGCTGTCAGATTCTCGCGGCTTTTGGATTCCATATAAGGAGCCGCGCGTCGCCGCCATTTTCACTCTGGCATTGGAGAGTGTAGCGAGAGGACGTGTCTCCGTCCTCAGTGTCTGTGCGGGGGGCAAAGTGGGGTGGCGATTCTAGTGCTGTGTCTTGTGCTGCTCAGTCCAGTGTAGTGTCTTATGCTGCATCAGGAAAAAAGGGGAAATATTCCCCTGCGCTGGAAGTGTAGATGCTGCAAGTATGTATATGCTCCGGAGTTATCGACCGGAAAATAAACAATAACACAATACAAGAAATTATATACAAAATGCGCTTCAACACGGACAGATAAAAATGAAATATTTCAGACCGATTTGTTCCCAAGAGGTCGTAACGTCTCTGATAGATTTCTTCAGGAGTTTCCTCCGACAAGATAGTACATGAAGGGAGAAATCAAAAAAGAAAAAATGTCCAATATGTAGTAAGTTCTTTATGAGATAATGAGAGTTATATAGAGGGACTATAGGATATAAGGTCTCCCCTCCTTGGTGTCTTTTTGGAAATATTCAAGGGTCACCCGAAAGATGTGTCAATCATAAACGAGGGATGCTCACTTTCTTGCTTACTTCAATATACATGTGCGTACTCCTATAAAGGTATCTTTAGGGTTTTCATAGAAAGCTTCACTCCAAATGGTAATCGGTTGATCAAACTATTTCTCCAAGTTGTGGGACATGGGTAAGACCACAAAAAGAGAAGAAATCAATGTGTAGTGATTCTCTATATTGGTGAAATAATGGGTATAAAGGAAAAATATATATATGGGTCCCTTTTCCTCTGTGTCATATATTGCGTTTAGGGGACCACCCAAGAAGAGTGACGGGTCACAAATATAAGATGCTCACTTTTAGGCTTACATGAGATTAGGTGAACAAATACACATAAAGGTATCTTTCAAACAATTAAACACAAAGATTTTCCAAACTTTTGAAATGACACGCTTACACGTGGGCTTACTTGAGGGATGCGAGGTATATTCACATAGCGATTTCTTTAGGTAAACTTCTGTAGTAAATCTCCACCAAAAATTTGTTTATAATAAACAAATCGAATTTTATTCAAAAAAATATAACATAAAACATGGAAACAAGGATCACTTAGTCTAGGCAGTTGTACACTTCCCAATAGGAGGAAAGAAACATATGCGGGCCCAAAATGTTCCTACCAGATCTACAGGGAGCCTCAAAGACAAAGGGTCACCAAGTTCTCACCAAACAAAAATATGCCACCAACGCGTTTCGACTACTCTGGTCTTCCTCAGGGTGGTGGTGGGATCCCAGAGCAATCTATTTATCCTCTGCTGGGTCCCACCCCTTTTAAGATACATAGTGGAGAAACTACCAAACTTGTCTTAATAAGGGATATTATATATCCCAATATCTATAAAATCAGAAACAGGATACAAATAGAAATAAAAGACCTGGATTAAACCATGAAAAAGCTTATAAAAGTATACAAATCGGTTAATGCGGGTTGTCGTGGTCTCGTTTATGATTGACACATCTTTCGGGTGACCCTTGAATATTTCCAAAAAGACACCAAGGAGGGGAGACCTTATATCCTATAGTCCCTCTATATAACTCTCATTATCTCATAAAGAACTTACTACATATTGGACATTTTTTCTTTTTTGATTTCTCCCTTCATGTACTATCTTGTCGGAGGAAACTCCTGAAGAAATCTATCAGAGACGTTACGACCTCTTGGGAACAAATCGGTCTGAAATATTTCATTTTTATCTATCCAGTGTTGAAGCGCATTTTGTATATAATTTCTTGTATTGTGTTATTGTTTATTTTCCGGTCGATAACTCCGGAGCATATACATACTTGCAGCATCTACACTTCCAGCGCAGGGGAATATTTCCCCTTTTTTCCTTTACAGTACTTAGTTATCTTATATTTTCCCTGCGGCAGGATGTTAGGATATAGAGACAAGAGGAAGTTCCTCTTAGAAAATATGTTTATAACAGACCAGGTCATTAATAAAGAATCCATTGATCACAGTCTAGAAAAGATCATGCTTGATTTGGAGAAAACACTCCTAAAGGAAAGTAGCACATGGTGGGAAATAGCAACATTAGAAAGATATATAGAAGACAACATGATACCAAAGGGGCTACAAATCCATAAGGAGTCATCAAATCACT
This sequence comes from Pseudophryne corroboree, assembly GCF_028390025.1. NCBI lineage: Eukaryota > Metazoa > Chordata > Amphibia > Anura > Myobatrachidae > Pseudophryne > Pseudophryne corroboree. The sequence goes on along the minus strand of NC_086447.1, from coordinate 846,233,379 downwards.
CTGAAAATATCGAATTCAGAAAAGCTTGGACTAAAATATTGAACACCTGTTCCCAATCCCTGATGGAGTTAATAATCAGGGAAAGAAGAAAAACTCTAGAGGAATGTGAAGAGAAAATAAAGAAACTAACGGTTTTGATAGAACCACTCAGTAAAGTAGAAGAATATAAACATATGGAAGAAAATTTAGAACACAGAGTAAAAAGGAAAGAAAGAGAAATTATTGAACGGAAACAAAGGAAATATTTTAGGGACAGAATACCATAAAAATTTGAAGGAGATCCACAAGAAGAACATCTTACGCCACAACAGAGAAATTGTAGTTGTTCCTCTAGTATCATATCACTGGAAGAAGACACCCCTGTTTGTAAGGAGAGAGAAAGTGAGTTAAACCATTATAAACTAAGGGAAGGAAGAACTGCCCTGAGGAATAAGAAATATATACATAGAACTCCCTCCAGAACAATGAGAGATATTAACACAGGAAGGCAATATAATAATGGGAATAAATGGAGTTATGAAGATAAAGCAAGACAACATATGGTTTACACCAGAAATTATGATCAAAGAAGAAAGAGTGATGTCAGATATGATAATCACATGGACAAATACAACAGACCAAGAAGAACAAACAGATTTATTGATAGAAGAAAATATGAAAACCTTAGAGCAAGGGACTACATTGTAATTAATGAATATAATGCAGGTCACACCCCACCTCCTTCCATCCCAACTAGAAATAGGTATGAACGATTGGGACAGGAGCCTTTTTTAGGGCGGAACGGGAATTGGAGAACCAGAAGATAACCATAAAACACAAACACAGAAAAAGGGGGAAGAGGGGAAAAGGATTAATAACGAGAAAAGAGACAAACATTGATAAAAGGAAGGATACAACGGATATTACCTCTAAAGGGAACATAATACAATCGGTAAATACTCCGGACAATCGAATTTTTAATCTCAGCAATCATGTTTTGAAAAAAGAAGAATTATCCATCTTACAAAAGGGTCTTAAATATGCCCCAGACAATAAGATGAATAAGTTCGAAACATATGTAGATTTACAGAAGTTTACAAGAAATCTGACTTTAAAGATATTTTTCATCTCACAAAGAGAAGCGAGTTCTGAAATTAAAAATATATTTAAACCCAAGTCTACGTTCTTTCCTGCACATATGAAAGGAAGTTATGTTGAAACATTCAACCAACTGGTAGGAGAGGATTTAGAAAAAATTATACCTAAGGTGAGAAAACACCCTAATATAACAAAGAAAGAGAGGGATGCCATTAGGTCTTTGGAGGAAAATGAGAACATCATTATAAAGCCATCTGACAAAGGGGGAAGCATAGTCATAATGAACAAAGAAGACTATGAACAAGAAGCTCTCCGTCAATTAAACGACAAAACCACCTATAAGACTTTGAAAGGAGATCCCAGCCTAAGAATACAGAAAGAGATGGAATCCCTAATCACCAAATACAAAAACCGTAACACCATCAATGAAAAAGAAGCAGGTTTCATCAACAATAAAAACCCAAGTCTTCCAGTATTTTACCTACTCCCCAAGATCCATAAAAACGCAAAAAAAACCCAGGACGACCTATTGTTGCGGGCACGGATTCGATAACCGCTAACTTGTCGGAATATGTGGATCATCATCTACAACCAGAGATGACAAAAATTAAATCATACTTAAAGGACACCATTAATATCCTCAATACTTTGGAAAATAATACATGGGAGAGTGGAGACATCCTTATAACAGCTGATGTGAGTTCTTTATACTCCATTATAGATCACAAGAAAGGTATCCATGCAGTGGATTATTTCCTTAAAAGCAGCAGCATAGACAATACAAAGATAGAATTTTTGAAGGAGTCTATCAACTTCATCTTAAACAATAATTTCTTTTGGTTTAAAAACCATTATTACCAACAAGTACAGGGGACAGCCATGGGAACTAAATTTGCTCCAGCATATGCGAATATGTTCATGGGATACTGGGAAGATATGTACATCTGGGAAAATAACCCATATTTTAAGAACATAATATTATGGAAACGATATATCGATGATATAATATTTATATGGAGAGGAACAACTGATGACCTACAAAAATTCTGCGACAGTTTGAATATGAATTCATTCAACATAAACCTTACTTTTGAAATCAGTACTAAAGAAGTACATTTTCTGGATTTATGCATATATGTCGAAGACAACATTCTCAGAACAAAGAACTACACTAAACCTACGGACAATAATTCATATATCTTGCGAACAAGTAACCATCTTTCAACATGGCTTAAAGGCATTCCAGGGAGTCAGATACAAAGAATAAGGAGAAATTGTTCGGACATAAAAGTTTTCGATGAATAAGCATCAGTAATGACTTCAAGATTTGTAGAAAAAGGCTACAACAAAGAAGAAATAGAAAAGACAGTTATGAAGATAAGGAACACAGAAAGAAGTACTTTACTTGAATATAAGGAAAAACCCAATATCCAAACAAAGAAAATTCCTTTTATCACCCAGTTTAACTCACAACATCGAGAAATGGAGAAGTTGATTAGAAAACACTGGCACATTCTAAAATGTGATCCCCTGTTAAAAGAAATTATTCCGGACCGACCACATTTCGTTTACAAAAAAGCTAACAATTTAAAATCACGTATAGTGAAAAGTGCCATTCCAGAAAAGAAAACGGGGAGAGTGAAAACAACTGGTTTTCATAGATGTGGAGACTGTATTATGTGCAAATCTCATACCACCACCCCCAGAAAAGTGAATGAATTCACAGCCACAGGGAGTGGCAAAAAATATCAGATTAAGGAATTCATCACTTGTAATAGTAGTAACTGCATATATTTGATTCAATGCAGCTGTAAGTTACAGTATGTCGGCCGCACATCAAGAAAGCTCCGAGAGCGATGGGGGGAACATACTCGTAACATCAAAAAAGGATTGGACAAACACAATTTGTCAAATCACTTCAGGGAAGAACATCAATGCTCTTTAGATTCAATTACTGCGGTTATAGGGATAAAGAAAATAGAAGGTAATTGGCGGAAAAAAGACACAAACTCATTACTAGCAAGAACCGAAATGAAATATATATATGATATGAAGACACTGTCCCCTTCGGGTTTGAATGTGGACTTCGAATTGAAATGGTTCTTGTAACTCTACATTTCCACCTATCCACACAATTACTGACTTCTCCCATCATGTCTCCATAATATTTAGGTTGGCAATTGTAACAAAGGGCACCATTATATTTATTTTCTCCGTAGGTACCCGTAAATATGCTTCTATTTACATCTCAATCCTTTATATCAAGGATCTGTTTTTTCTCATTTAGGTTTATAATTAGGTACCAGAGACACAATGTACAGTAAACACACCATATTTTTCAGTGTCTAAATATACCCACCTATAGTTTATATTCCATAGATATTCTCATCAGGTCATTTTTTATTGTTTTTATTGTAATTTTTATTCTTCATAAACAACCATCATAACCACTACCTAAAATATGACATGAAAGTGGTTTTCAAACAAAACGCTATATTATTAGTTTAATATATGGTTTTATTTAGCCAAACTGATGTGTATTCCACACATCACGGCTGTTTTTAATATGTGGAACGCACATATCCAGGAAATGCGGGACGTGTGGAACGCATAAGGACGAAAGCACGTCATCACCACTTCCTGTATCCGCCGCACACGTTCGGTGTATGCGTTCCACACACCAGGAAGTTCCATAACTTCCTTTGTGGAACCAGGAAGAGCACGGGATTGGTTGCTCTTGCGGTTACCACGACAACCCGCATTAACCGATTTGTATACTTTTATAAGCTTTTTCATGGTTTAATCCAGGTCTTTTATTTCTATTTGTATCCTGTTTCTGATTTTATAGATATTGGGATATATAATATCCCTTATTAAGACAAGTTTGGTAGTTTCTCCACTATGTATCTTAAAAGGGGTGGGACCCAGCAGAGGATAAATAGATTGCTCTGGGATCCCACCACCACCCTGAGGAAGACCAGAGTAGTCGAAACGCGTTGGTGGCATATTTTTGTTTGGTGAGAACTTGGTGACCCTTTGTCTTTGAGGCTCCCTGTAGATCTGGTAGGAACATTTTGGGCCCGCATATGTTTCTTTCCTCCTATTGGGAAGTGTACAACTGCCTAGACTAAGTGATCCTTGTTTCCATGTTTTATGTTATATTTTTTTGAATAAAATTCGATTTGTTTATTATAAACAAATTTTTGGTGGAGATTTACTACGGAAGTTTACCTAAAGAAATCGCTATGTGAATATACCTCGCATCCCTCAAGTAAGCCCACGTGTAAGCGTGTCATTTCAAAAGTTTGGAAAATCTTCGTTTTTAATTGTTTGAAAGACACCTTTATGTGTATTTGTTCACCTAATCTCATGTAAGCCTAAAAGTGAGCATCTTATGTTTGTGACCCATCACTCTTCTTGGGTGGTCCCCTAAACGCAATATATGACACAGAGGAAAAGGGACCCATATATATATTTTTCCTTTATACCCATTATTTCACCAATATAGGGAATCACTACACATTGATTTCTTCTCTTTTTGTGGTCTTACCCATGTCCCACAACTTGGAGAAATAGTTTGATCAACCGATTACCATTTGGAGTGAAGCTTTCTATGAAAACCCTAAAGATACCTTTATAGGAGTACGCACATGTATATTGAAGTAAGCAAGAAAGTGAGCATCCCTCATTTATGATTGACACATCTTTCGGGTGACCCTTGAATATTTCCAAAAAGACACCAAGGAGGGGAGACCTTATATCCTATAGTCCCTCTATATAACTCTCATTATCTCATAAAGAACTTACTACATATTGGACATTTTTTCTTTTTTGATTTCTCCCTTCATGTACTATCTTGTCGGAGGAAACTCCTGAAGAAATCTATCAGAGACGTTACGACCTCTTGTGAACAAATCGGTCTGAAATATTTCATTTTTATCTATCCAGTGTTGAAGCGCATTTTGTATATAATTTCTTGTATTGTCTTATGCTACATCAGTCCAGTGCAGTGGTGCTGTGTTGTCCTGCATAGGTACAGTAGTAGTGTCTTGTGCTGCATCAGTCCAGTCACAGTGATGGTGTCCTCTGCTGCCATATGTCCAGTGCTGCTGTATAAGTCCAGTCCAGTGGTGCTGTGTTGTGCTGCATCAGTCCAGTGGTGGTGTCTTGTGCTGCATCAGTCCAGTCACAGTGGTGGTGGTGTCCTCTGCTGCCATATGTCCAGTGCTGCTGTATAAGTCCAGTCCATTGCAGTGGTGCTGTGTTGTCCTGCATCAGTCAAGTGGTGGTGTCCCTGTGCTGCTGTATAAGTCCAGTGGTACTGCCATATAAGTCCAGTGATACCGCCGTATATGTCCAGTGATACTGCCTTATATGTCCAGTGGTACTGCCGTATAAATCCAGTGGTACTGGCGTATAAATCCAGTCCAGTGATAATGCCGTATATGTCCAGTGATACTGCCATATAATTCCAGTGATACTGCAGTATATATGTCCAGTGATACTGCCGTATATGTCCAGTGATACTGCCGTATATGTCCAGTGGTACTGCAGTATAAATCCAGTGGTACTGCCGTATAAACCCAGTCCAGTGATACTGCCGTATAAGTCCAGTGATACTGCCGTATATGTCCAGTGATACTGCCGTATAAGTCCAGTGATACTGCGGTTTATGTCCAGTGGTACTTCCGTATAAATCCAGTGGTACTGGCGTATATATCCAGTCCAGGGATACTGCCGTATATGTCCAGTGATACTGCCATATAATTGCAGTGATACTGCCGTATATGTCCAGTGATACTGCCGTATATGTCCAGTGGTACTGCCATATAATTCCAGTGGTACTGGCATATAATTCCAGTCCAGTGATACTGCCGAATAAGTCCTGTGATAATGCCATATATGTCCAGTGGTACTGTCGTATAAATCCAGTGGTACTGGCGTATAAATCCAGTCCAGTGATTCTGCCGTATATGTGCAGTGATACTGCCATATATGTCCAATGGTACTGCCGTATAAATCCGGTGGTACTGGCGTATAAATCAGGTCCAGTGATACTGCCGTATATGTCCAGTGGTACTGCCATATAATTCCAGTGGTACTGCCATATAATTCCAGTGATACTGCTGTATATGTCCAGTGGTACTGCCGTATAAATCCAGTGGAACTGGTGTATAAATCCAGTCCAGTGATACTGCTGCTGTATATGTTCAGTGATACTGCCATATAATTCCAATGATTCTGCCATATAAATCCAGTGGTACTGGCGTATAAATCCAGTGGTACTGGCATATAAATCCAGTCCAGTAATACTGCCGTATATGTCCAGTGATACTTCCGTATATGTCTAGTGATACTGCCGTATATGTCCAGTGGTACTGCCGTATAAATCCAGTGGTACTGGCGTATAAATCCAGTTTAGTGATACTGCCATATATATCCAGTGATACTGCCGTATATGTCCAGTGGAACTGCCGTATAAATCCAGTGATTCTGCCGTATATGTCAAGTGGTACTGCCGTATGAATCCAGTGCTACTGGTGTATAAATCCAGTCTAGGGATACTGGCGTATAAGTCCAGTGATATTGCCGTATATGTCCAGTTGTACTGGCGTATAAATCCAGTGGTACTGGTGTATAAATCCAGTACAGTGATACTGCTGTATAAGTCCAGTGGTACTGCCGTATAAATCCAGTCCAGTGGTGCTGCCATATAAGTTCAGTGGTGCTGTCCTGTGCTGTATATTATTGACTCCAAATAAGGGGGTTATTAATATTTAATCCAAATAATTTTTACAGGTTTTGCCCTGTGTGGTGTAGAGGTATGCTCTCCTGTGCTGCATTTTGTTATATAACTCCAGAAAAATAATGGAGAACAAAAATTTGGAGGATAAGATATGGAAAGATCAAGAACCACTTCCTCCTACTGCTGCTGTTGGCGCTGCTGTTGTTGCTGCTGGGAGTCAATCGTCATTCCAGAGGGGAAGTCGGAAGACCACTTGTACTACTTCAAAAGCAATTGACTGTCCAGCAGTCCTTTGCGAGGAAGTGAAATATGACAGCAGTCACCCTGTTGCAAAGCGGATTACTGAGGCCGTAACAACTATGCTGGTGTTAGACGTGCGTCTGTTATCCGCCATAAGTGCAGTGGGACTGCAGTGCCATCCTATCTGCAACTGCAGTGCCACTCCTAGATGGGCCAGGTGTTTGTGTCGCTTAGCTTAGTCATACAGCTACCTCATTGCACCTCTTTTAATTCTTTGCATGATGTGCTGTTTGGGGACTAGTTTTTGAATAGTGCCATCCTGTCTGCAACTGCAGTACCACACCTAGATGGGCAAGGTGTTTGTGCCGCACACTTGTGTCACTTAGCTTAGTCACACAGCTACCTCATTGCACCTTTTTTACGTCTTTTTTTTCAAAAGTGTTTTTATTGCAATATGCAGAAGTTACAAATAATCGAGCAATACAAAAAAAAAATTGATGAATACATTTTCTTACATTTTCTTCCTCCAGATTTAACAATACAAAGAAATATACCGTAGCAAGATTTTTGGAGTGTGGAAACCAAATAATCTGAAGGGGTTAATTAAAGAATAAATCATTTAATCAAAGACAGTTTCCTAGTCGTTCTTTTAGCCAATCAGTATACGTTAGAGCAATAATTTGCTAAAGATTTCTCCGGGAACTTAGACATTGTGTATCTGCGAAATAGACAAATATCATTTTCTTGCAGATATTTTAGACTAACTTGTGTTAGTGGTAAATTCAAATAAAAAAAATTCAAATAAAAAAGCCAAATAAAGTGAAACCTCGTTGAAGACTAGAAAAGCAAGTTATAGGGAGCTCTTTTACTTCTTTGCATGATGTGCTGTTTGGGGACTAGTTTTTGAATAGTGCCATCCTGTCTGAGACTGCAGTTCCACTCTTAGATAGGCCAGGTGTTTGTGCTGCACACTTGTGTCGCTTAGCTTAGTCATACAGCTACCTCATTGCACCTCTTTTAATTCTTTGCATGATGTGCTGTTTGGGGACTAGTTTTTGAATAGTGCCATCCTGTCTGCAACTGCAGTACCACACCTAGATGGGCAAGGTGTTTGTGCCGCACACTTGTGTCACTTAGCTTAGTCACACAGCTACCTCATTGCACCTTTTTTACGTCTTTTTTTTCAAAAGTGTTTTTATTGCAATATGCAGAAGTTACAAATAATCGAGCAATACAAAAAAAAAATTGATGAATACATTTTCTTACATTTTCTTCCTCCAGATTTAACAATACAAAGAAATATACCGTAGCAAGATTTTTGGAGTGTGGAAACCAAATAATCTGAAGGGGTTAATTAAAGAATAAATCATTTAATCAAAGACAGTTTCCTAGTCGTTCTTTTAGCCAATCAGTATACGTTAGAGCAATAATTTGCTAAAGATTTCTCCGGGAACTTAGACATTGTGTATCTGCGAAATAGACAAATATCATTTTCTTGCAGATATTTTAGACTAACTTGTGTTAGTGGTAAATTCAAATAAAAAAAATTCAAATAAAAAAGCCAAATAAAGTGAAACCTCGTTGAAGACTAGAAAAGCAAGTTATAGGGAGCTCTTTTACTTCTTTGCATGATGTGCTGTTTGGGGACTAGTTTTTGAATAGTGCCATCCTGTCTGAGACTGCAGTTCCACTCTTAGATAGGCCAGGTGTTTGTGCTGCACACTTGTGTCGCTTAGCTTAGTCATACAGCTACCTCATTGCACCTCTTTTACTTCTTTGCATGATGTGCTGTTTCTGGACTAGTGTTTGACTAGTGCAATCCTGTCTGCAACTGCAGTGTCACTCCTAGATGGGCTAGGTGTTTGTGCCGCACACTTGTGTCACTTAGCTTAGTCATACAGCTACCTCATTGCACCTCTTTTACTTCTTGCATGATGTGCTCTTTGGGGACTATTTTTTAAGTGCCATCCTGTCTGCAACTGCAATGGCACAGCAACAAACACCTGCCTGTTCAGAAAAGAGGATGCCAGTACCCAGTAGTGCATACTCCCTATCGACTCAGCATAAAACACAAAAAGAGACTGGCCTCATTACCCTCGCTGAGGAAGATGTGGTGCAAATTGTGGTTAAATATGCCCACAATACCCAAACCCATCTATCAAAACCACAGTGTGAACCGGAAGGTGGGTCAACTCTACAGGTTAATGCATCACCGTCACTGAAATAAAAGAGGAGACACCCAACACCATTCAGCAGGAGGGAGTTTAACATTCTGGTCCCACAAACCGTTACAAAACCATTTTGGAACATAAACTACATGGGCGCTGGGAAATATGACCGCATCTGGAGTAATTTTTTTTCCCCTTTTAGTCCTCACCAGAAGGGGTTGTTGTTCTGTCGTGGGTCTGCACATTGATCTTGAGGGCCCTGCCCAGTGGTATCTTGATCCTGGGCAGGGGTAGTGGATGGTACTGGTGGTGTGGCCTCCCTGAGAGTGTGGCCAAGGAGGGCAGCGATGGTCTGTATGCCTTGGCCAATAGTGGTGTCGAGGTCCTGGCCCGAGGAGGTTAGGTCGCACATGTCTTGTTGCTTGGTAGAGGTCAGGTCACTGACTGTGGAGGCCAGCTCACGGACCTTTTGGAGCATCTGTTCATGGACAGTGGTGTTTATGCTTCCATGATGCACTATCTCAGTCAGAATCTCCGGGAGACCGTTTTTTTTTTGTTTTTTTTTTGGGGGGTGGGCAGTGTGGGCCTGGGCTGGTGGTCTTTCCTCACCCACACTGGAGGTGTCATTATTTCCACCCTACTCAGCCTCAGAGAGCTACACCTCCTGTGCTGTTTTTGGAAAACCAGAAGGGAGCAAAAGCAAAACATTATTGATTTTATAAATGTACACAGTAAACAGTTGCCAATATACTGTATGTTTAAAATATTGTGGATCTTTGCTACTGGCTCCTGCACCTCACTCCTCTGCAGTGCCAGGTGTTTGTTGCTGTGCTCTCAGTAATGCCATCTCTCTTTTGCGTTTTAAGATAGCACGGAGCTGTGCATTTAGTTGCCTAACTTACTTATCATCTTCTGGATGTGGCTCCATGGAGTAGAAAGCATGTGCGTATAGTTATTGGAGGTGTGGGGGTGTGTGTGTGTGTGTGTGTGTGTGTGTGTGTGTGTAAGTGTGTGTGTATATATACCTGCATATGCACACTTAGCGTAATTCTGCACAGGTGATGCATACACAGTTGTTACATATGCTTTGATTGCTAACACTATTTAAGCACGATCTATGCAACCTGTGTTTGTGGGTTGCTGGAGTTGTTGTGGAGGAGTTTTCAAGGAGTTGTTGCATTTGTTAATTGTTTGTCTTCATTTTTCTATGTAAGAAATGTATGTGTTTAGATGTATCTACAAATCCAGTGTTTCCAAGCTGGGGACCATGGGCTAATGTATATGTACTGTAATGTAATGCAGACACTAGCTATAGCCACTGCGTCTTTGTATGTAGCTGCTGTGATACAATATGTAAAAGGAACAGGAGAGTACAAAGACGCCCACTGCCGGCTTATGTGATCAGTTGCTGCCTCAGAAGATGCAGCATTGGGTCATCCATCTAAACATCGGTCATTAGAGTGAACCTCAGGTTACTCTGATTGGCCAGTAAATTCACGCTTTGATCCAAGGACACAGCCACTGTCTTCAGCACGCCTAGAAAACACGGGTACCTAGCCTGCATTGTTTGGGATGTTTCCTCTTGCTTCCCCAAACACCAGCAGTATGTCAACCTTTCTGGGGCACTGTGAGCAACATCGCGGAGCAATATCTGGACATGCACAAGTCTAAAAACATTGGAGATGTGTGTTAACAAAAGAGTTAACGCACATCTCTTAATCAGTCCCATTGTGTGTTGGACAAACAAATCATTACCATTAGGGGTTGTGGACCCTATTCAGGTTGGACTGCAGATTCTGCTAAAAAGCAGATTCTGCAATCCTTTCTATCGCATGCTGGGGGCTGCCCAGTGCAGACCCCCCCACCCAGCGGCTGCGACTGCGCAGCAACTGTGGACGATCCCCTGCCTTCACAGAGGTGCATTACCACCATCTTTTCCTTTGGAGCAGCTGCGTGTTACGTCACGCAGCCGCACAGAAAATGGCACCAACCTGCCCCCATTTGTACTGTCCTGTCCCTGCAATGCCGTTTCACCGCCCCGCTAATGCCTCTGCCTGTCAATCAGGCAGAGACATTCACAGCCAATGCAATCCAATCACACTGGCCAGGAGCGCACATGGAGGATTGGACTGTTTGGCATTGGGAGTGTCACTATACATCTCAGCGACCTCGTAAAAGGAGCCGCCTTGCACAATTTTTCAGCAGACGCGCCACGGCGGGCTGCCCAAGAAAGTCCAACAGACCAAGTAGAATGGGCTTCAATATCAGCAGGAGCCGGAAGACCAGCCTGTGCATACGCTTGTGCAATCACCATTCTAATCCATCTGACTAAGGTTTGCTTATTCGCTGGCCAGCCACGTTTGTGAAAACAAAAAGTACAAAAAGGGTATCTGACCTCCGGAGAAAGGCAGACCTCTCCACGTAAATACGGAGAGTCCGTACCACATCCAAAGACCGCTCTTTGGAGGACAAACCAGAAGAGATAAAGACCGGAACCAAAATCTCTTGGTTAAGATGGAAAGATGACATCACCTTAGGTAGATAACCAGGACGAGTTCTAAGAACTGCCCGGTCATGGTGAAAAATCAGAAAGGGTGGACGACAGGACAAAGCGCCTAAATCCGACACCCTCCTAGCAGAGGTAATAACCAGCAGAAACACGACCTTAAGCATAAGCCATTTAAGGTCCACTGACTCAAGAGGTTCAAACAGAGACTCTTGCAGGGCAGCCAGGACAACAGGCAGATCCCATGGAGCTACTGGAGGGACATAGGGAGGCTGAATCCGTAAAACACCCTGAGTTAAAGTATGAACATCAGGAATAGATGCAATTTTCCTCTGAAACCACACCAACAAGGCAGCTATATGAACCTCGAGGGAGGCCGGACGAAGGCCTAAGTCCAGGCCTTGTTGTAGAGAAGGCAGAAGTCTGGGAGTTCTGAATTTGTATGCATCATAGTTCTTAACAGCACACCAGGTGAAGTAAGAATTCCAGACTTGTTTGCAGGTTTGCAGGCCTTCAGCATAGTTTGGATAACCGCCTCAGAGAATCCTTTGGCCCTCAGGAGTGATGCCTCAAGAGCCACGCCATCAAAGCCAACCAGGCCAGGTCCGGGTAGACACAAGGGCCCTGAACAAGGATGTCTGGGCGTTGAGGAAGTAGAAGAGGACGCTCTGTCGATAGACTCTGCAGGTTTGAGAACCAATGCCGTCTGGGCCACGCAAGAGTGACTAGAAGTAGTATTCCTCCTTCTTGCTTGAACTTCCGAAGTACCCTGGGCAGGAAAGATACTGGAAGGAACATGTAGGGTAGCCGAAAGTTCCATGGAATTGCCAGTGCATCCACGAACGCTGCTTGAGGTTCCCTTGTTCTTGATCCGTAGACCTGAACTTTGTGATTGTGTCGTCTACATCTGGTAGGCCCCACTTGTCCACTAGGAGTTATTTATTTATTTTTATTTATTAGCAGTTTCTTATATAGCGCAGCATATTCTATTGCGTTTTACAATTAGAACAACAGTTATAAAAAAAAAACTGTCAAAGACACAGACAGACATAGAGGTAGGAAGGCAAGGTTGTGGATCTGCACCAGCTTAGAAAATAAAGGTTGTAGATAAAAAGAAGAAAATGATATCTATAAGGTACCAAAATACTGACTATTATTGTAAATCATAAATAGTACTGAGTTTTGGCGGTGCTCCCACAGATTTTGTAGTTAGCCTACATGAGAAAACAAGAGAAAGACAAAATACCCTTGTGTGGAAGCACTCTTTGGTTGAATATGAAAAATTGTGTATGGTAGAGGAGAGGACCCTTTCGTTGTCCTTCCACTACAGTTTTGGATAAAACTTAACTTTTAATGATAGTCTATAGAAAATTCACTGGAGGTGAACAAAAAAGAATAATAATAAAATCTAGATTGCCATTGTACCAAATATGGCTCTAGATATGGCAGGTGAAAATATTTTTGTGGTTGTTGTATAATTGTTGAAAATAAACAATATATACAGGTCACAGAAAGGATCGGATTGTAAGATAAGCTTAGAAAAAAGTGATATTGGATTGCCTGAAGGAAAAACGGCCCACAGCACCTAGTATTCCCTGGAGGTCTCCCATCCACGTACTGACCAGGCCATACCTGCTTAGCTTCCAAGATCAGACGTGTTCGGGCGCATTCAGGATAGTATGGCCGTGGGCCGATTGTATCAGGAATCACTGGTGATTTTTTGTTGCTGATTAGAAAAATGGCCTCAGTATTCAGCTAAAAGACTGTGAAATTGTGAGGGAAATGTTCTTAGATATGATATGAAGGTCTCCTGAAAAAAAGGGCCCACAGCACCTAGTATTCCCTGGCGGTCTCCCATCCATGTACTAACCAGGCCATACCTGCTTAGCTTCCAAGATCGGACGTGATCGGGCGTATTCAGGATAGTATGGCCGTGGGCCGTTTATTTCAAGAGATAAGTAAACAAATGTCAGGTTTGAGAGTATGTGTAAACGGTAATTAACCAAATTTCCTGGGATTGGTCCTGGGAAATTATAATTGAGAAACAAAATCCAAAGTTATTAGACCCGTTGAAGGGTCAGGGGTGCTGCTAATGACCAGCAGAGTGATAATTGAATGATCTTGCAGCAAGATGATCTAAAATTTTTTTAACCAAAAAAGGTTTACTGCTGAACTGAAAGTAACTATCTAAAGGTTTTCTTGCTGTAGATAGCAAATATTATGATCAAATATGTTAAATTGAGAACTGAGAAAAACCAAGTATTCCTGTGTTAACCAAGATTATAATGGCTAACAAGGCAGTTGCTGATTATCTGCAAATAGGTTCAATCCTAAAGATAATCACAAAGCAGGCACTTAAATTATTGGTCCCAATAGAGGGGTCTGATGTGCTGTTAAGATGCAGGCACAGTATTAGTAGTAGCCACTACCTATTGAGTTTGTCTGCTGTAAATAGCCTGTGATCAGATAAGTTTACAAAAAATTGATTAAATTGAAGCAGCAGAGAAAACAGTCTTTTTGTCCCTATGTGGAGACAATAGAAGCTTATAATACATGTCCTTGATCGACTAATTAATAGATTCAATCCTTAATGGAAAGTACGGAGCAGACAGTAACGTTGCTAGACCCAAATTAGGGGTCTGAAGCACTGTTTGAAAAACGGACACAATGTTAAAAGTTACCACTTCCAGTGATGTAGATATCCTTGGAGAACTGTGGCTGTGGTTTGATTGAAGGTCGTGTCCGTGCCCCGTGTTCTGTGACCGTGCGGCCGCCCGTTCCGGAGAGGGCGAAGCCGCAATGACGTCACTGAATGGCTTCCGGAAGGGGCTTCCGTGAACAAGCCTAGCTCACAGGTGAAACGTACGTCGGGATTCTGACGTCCATTCAGTGACGTCATTGCGGCTTCGCCCTCTCCGGAACGGGCGGCCGCACGGTCACAGAACACGGGGCACGGACACGACCTTCAATCAAACCACAGCCACAGTTCTCCAAGGATATCTACATCACTGGAAGTGGTAACTTTTAACATTGTGTCCGTTTTTCAAACAGTGCTTCAGACCCATAATTTGGGTCTAGCAACGTTACTGTCTGCTCCGTACTTTCCATTAAGGATTGAATCTATTAATTAGTCGATCAAGGACATGTATTATAAGCTTCTATTGTCTCCACATAGGGACAAAAAGACTGTTTTCTCTGCTGCTTCAATTTAATCAATTTTTTGTAAACTTATCTGATCACAGGCTATTTACAGCAGACAAACTCAATAGGTAGTGGCTACTACTAATACTGTGCCTGCATCTTAACAGCACATCAGACCCCTCTATTGGGACCAATAATTTAAGTGCCTGCTTTGTGATTATCTTTAGGATTGAACCTATTTGCAGATAATCAGCAACTGCCTTGTTAGCCATTATAATCTTGGTTAACACAGGAATACTTGGTTTTTCTCAGTTCTCAATTTAACATATTTGATCATAATATTTGCTATCTACAGCAAGAAAACCTTTAGATATTTACTTTCAGTTCAGCAGTAAACCTTTTTTGGTTAAAATTTTTTTTCGATCATCTTGCTGCAAGATCATTCAATTATCACTCTGCTGGTCATTAGCAGCACCCCTGACCCTTCAACGGGTCTAATAACTTTGGATTTTGTTTCTCAATTATAATTTCCCAGGACCAATCCCAGGAAATTTGGTTAATTACCGTTTACACATACTCTCAAACCTGACATTTGTTTACTTATCTCTTGAAATAAACGGCCCACGGCCATACTATCCTGAATACGCCCGATCACGTCCGATCTTGGAAGCTAAGCAGGTATGGCCTGGTTAGTACATGGATGGGAGACCGCCAGGGAATACTAGGTGCTGTGGGCCCTTTTTTTCAGGAGACCTTCATATCATATCTAAGAACATTTCCCCCACAATTTCACAGTCTTTTAGCTGAATACTTAGACCATTTTTCTAATCAGCAACAAAAAATCACCAGTGATTCCTGATACAATCGGCCCACGGCCATACTATCCTGAATGCGCCCGAACACGTCCGATCTTGGAAGCTAAGCAGGTATGGCCTGGTCAGTACGTGGATGGGAGACCTCCAGGGAATACTAGGTGCTGTGGGCCGTTTTTCCTTCAGGCAATCCAATATCACTTTTTTCTAAGCTTATCTTACAATCCGATCCTTTCTGTGACCTGTATATATTGTTTATTTTCAACAATTATACAACAACCACAAAAATATTTTCACCTGCCATATCTAGAACCATATTTGGTACAATGGCAATCTAGATTTTATTATTATTCTTTTTTGTTCACCTCCAGTGAATTTTCTATAGACTATCATTAAAAGTTAAGTTTTATCCAACACTGTAGTGGAAGGACAACGAAAGGGTCCTCTCCTCTACCATACACAATTTTTCATATTCAACCAAAGAGTGCTTCCACACAAGGGTATTTTGTCTTTCTCTTGTTTTCTCATAGAGGTAGGAAGGCCCTGCTTGCAAGCTTACAATCTATAGGGAAATAGGCACTGATACACAAGGATAGATGCTACCTGTCGCATAATGGTCCACCAGATTGCTAGGTTCTTAATGGGTTATATGATATGATCACCCAGCAATGTTGGAAGACAAAATATGTGAGGTTATGTGGACTGTACAGAGAGGATGTAATTGGATAGGGAAGCACTGAAGGTTATTTGGGTGGGTTTGGAATTTGGTAGGCTTGTCTGAAGAGGTGAGTTTTCAGGGAATGTTTAAAGGGTTGGAGACTAGAGGAGAGTCTTATTGTGCGTGGGAGGGCATTCCAGAGAGTGGGTGAAGCCCGGGTAAAGTCCTGTAATTTTGAGTGGGAACAGGTAATACATGTGGATGAGAGATGCAGATCTTGTGCGGAGCGGAGAGGTTGGGTAGGGAGATATTTTGAGATGAGTGAAGAGATGTATGATGGTGCAGTTTGGTTAATAGCCTTGTATGTAAGTAAAAATATTTTAGATTTAACACGGTAGAATACCGGTAACCAATGGAGGGACTGACAGAGCGGATCAGCAGACGAAGACCGCCTAGCGAGGAAGATTAGCCTCGCAGCTGCATTTAAAATGGATTGTAGTGGTGAGAGCCTATGTTTGGGAAGACCAGTAAGGAGACTATTACAATTATCACTGCGGGAGATGATGAGTGGATGGATTAGAGTTTTTGCAGTGTCTTCTGTAAGATAAGGGCGTATTTTGGATATGTTTTTTAGATGCATGTAACATGATTTAGAGACAGATTGAATGTGTGGAACAAAGGACAGTTCAGAGTCAACGGTCACATCTAGGCAGCGAGCTTGTGGGGTAGGGTGGATAGTCGTATTGTCAACAGTTATGGAGATATCAGGTTGGTAACTACTCTTGGCTGGTGGGAAAATAATTAATTCTGTTTTTGAAATGTTGAGTTTGACGTGGCGAGATGACATCCATGATGAAAAGGCAGACAGGCATTCAGTGACACGAGTCAAAATAGATGGTGATAAATCTGTGGAGGATAGGTAGATTTGAGTATCATCATCGTACAAATGATACTGAAATCCGAAGGAGCTGATCAGTTTACCAAGAGATGAGGTATAGATTGAGAAAAGCAGAAGACCCAAGACTGATCCCTGCGGTACTCCAACTGATAGAAGTAGAGAAGAAGAGGTAGAATCTGAGAAGTGAACAATGAAAGAGCGATTAGATAGGTAGGATAAGAACCAAGTAAGGGCTGTGTCCTGAAGACCTAGGGATTGTGGTGTTTGTATGAGAAGAGAGTGGTCAACAGTGTCAAAAGCAGCAGAGAGATCTAGAAGAATAAGTAGTGTGTAATGGCCTTTCGATCTAGCAGTGACTAGATCATTCACTACTTTGGTCAGTGCCGTCTCTGTGGAGTGTTGGGCATGAAAGCCTGACTGAAGTGAGTCCAATAAATTGTGGGAGTTAAGAAAGTGTGTAAGGCGAGTGTAGGCAAGTCTCTCAAGTAGCTTGGAGGGACATGGTAGCTGAGAAATGGGACGGTAGTTAGAGAGTGTGTTTGGGTCAGAGTTGTGTTTTTTTTTAGAATGGGAGTAATCACTTCATGCTTAAACAGAGAAGGAAAGATACCAGTAGAGAGAGAGAGAGATTACAGATTTTTAGTTAAGGTTGGGATAAGCACAGGAGACAAAGTTTTACTGACTTGTGAGGGTATAGGATCAAGAGGACAGGTAGTGAAGTAGGAGGATAAAAAGAGTTGATACTTCATCTTCACTTGTGGGATTAAATGAAGAGAAAGTGCCAGAGGGTTCAGGTAGGGAACTAAGCAGGTCACTGGCTGAGTTAGTGTATACCATTTCATCTTGGACTTTTATCAATCTTATCCTTGAAGTAGGAAGCAAGTTCTTGTGCACTGATAGTAGCTAGTGGGTGAGGTGAGGGAAGGTAAAGAAGTGATTTAAATGTATTAAAAAGTCGCTTGGGGTTGGTGGCATGATAAGAGATGAAAGATTGGAAATATGTTTGTTTGGCAGTGTCCAGGGCCTGACAATAGGAGTGGTAGGTGGTCTTATATGTGAGAAAGTCACTTGGATTCTGAGATTTACGCCACTGACGTTCTACTTTACGTGACAGTTTTCGTAGGTGTCTTGTTGATTTAGAGTGCCATGGTTGGCATCTAAGCCTACGTGGAGTGTGATGTGTAGCTGGAGCTACTTCATCAAGGGCACTTTCTAGGGTCTGGTGCAGGTGGGATACAGCAGTGTCAGGTGTGGTAAATGTAGAGATTGGTGAGAGGATTTTTTGCAGAGAATTGGAAAGTTCTTGAAAATGTATATTGTTAGTATTTCTGCAGGATAGAGGAGGCTTGCTTGGTTTTAGTGTCATAGTGTCATAGGAGTTGAAACGTCCGGAAGACTGAGGGAATCCGCTTCCCAGTTGAGGACTCCCAGAATTAACACTGCCAATATTGCTGGCAGATGGCGTTCCGCCCAACGAACAATTTTTTACACTTCCATCATTGCCATGCGGCTTTGAGTGCCGCCTTGATGGTTTATGTATGTCACCATGGTGGTGTTGTCTGATTGTACTTGAACAGGGCTGTTCTGAATCAGAGGCAGGGCAAGAGTCAGAGCATTGAACACTGCCCGCAATTCCAGAAACTTTATCGGGAGGAGAGATTCCTCCTTGGTCCACCGACCCTGGAGAGAGTGTTGCCCTAGCACCACGCCCCAACCCCACAGACTGGCGTCCGTAGTCAGTCAGACCTAGTTGGGAATCCGGAAGGGACAGTCCCTGCTCAACTGTTGAACCTGTAGCCACCAGCCCAGTGACAGACGAACCTCCGAAGTTAAGGATATCATCTGAGACCTGATCCGATGAGGCAGGCCGTCCTTGGACAGAATCAACCGCTGCAGAGGGCGGGAATGAAATTGTGCATACTCCACCAGGTCGAAAGCCGACACCATGAGGCCCAGTACTTGCATCGCCAAGTGTATCGACACCCTTGGGCGAGAGAGCAAGTATCTTATCCTGTCCTGAAGTTTCAGGACTTTCTCTTGAGACAGAAACAGTCTTTGACTGTGTGTGTCCAGCCGTGCCCCTAGGTGCACCATGTCCCGAGAAGGAACCAGCAAGAACTTTTTCCTGTTGATGAGCCACCCGTGGGCTTGTAGGAATTTGACCGTGATGTCCAGATGACTGAGGAGAACCTCTTTGGAGTTCACCAGGATCAGCAAGTCCAGATATGGCAGGATCCTGATTTCCTGATGGCGGAGATGGGCCGTCATCACGGCCATTACCTTGGTGAAGATCCGAGGGGCCGGGGCCAGTCCAAATGGCAGAGCCTGGAATTGATAGTGTAGTTTGCCAATAGCAAACCGCAGATACTGCTGATGCGATATGGCAGTAGGTATATGCAGGTAAGCATCCTGTATGTCCAGGAATACCATATAGTCTCCAGGTTCCATGGCCAGTACAATTTAGCGCAGCATTTCCATACAGAATTTGGACACTCTCACAAACTTGTTCAGTGATGTGAGGTTGAGTATAGGCCGGAAAGACCCATTGGGTTTCGGGACTAGAAATAGGGTTGAATAGTATCCCCTGCCTCTCTGGGACAGAGGTACCGGCACTGGTTCCGGTATGAATGGTCGACCATGTTATGGTCGACAGTCATTAGGTCGACCACTATTGGTCGACATTGACATGGTCGACATGGACGACACATGAAAATGGTCGACACATGAAAGGTCAACATATGAAAAGGTCGACATGAGTTTTTTAACTTTTTTTGGTGTCGTTTTTTGCATAAAGTGACCGGGAACCCCAATTAGTGCACCGCGTCCCCTCGCATGGCTCGCTTCGCTCGCCATGCTTCGGGCATGGTGCCTTCGCTTCGCTCGGCACACTTTACCGTTCCAATCGTTGTCCATGTGGATCGTAAAGTATGGAAAAGTTCCCCAAAAGAAAAAAAAGTAAAAAAACTCATGTCGATCTTTTCATGTGTCGACCATTTTCATGTGTCGACCATGTGTCCACGTCGACCATGTCAATGTCGACCAATAGTGGTCGACCTAATGACTGTCGACCATAACATGGTCGACCATGTGAACGGATACCACCGGCACTACCACTCCTGTATCCAGGAGGGATCACACAACCAGGTGTAGAGCTTGCACTATCAACGGATCCGAAGGAATAACCGAAGTGCAGAACTGGCGAGGGGGACATCTCTTGAAAGAGACTTTGTACCTGTGAGAGACAACTTCCCGTACCCAGGCGTCTGAAGTGGTCCTTAACCAGACCTGGGTTAATTGTAGAAGTCGGCCTCCCACCCTGGGATCCCCCAGGTGGAGGCCCACCCCATCATGCAGATGGCTTGTCTTGTTTGGAAGCAGGCTGACGGGCTGCCCAGGATTGTTTAGGTTTGGGCTTGGTGGTTTTGCAAGCGCAAGCCTGTCTCGGGTATGCCTGACCCTTTGCCTTCTCTGGAGGCCAAAAGGAATGAAAAGTGGTGCTCTTTGTCTTCGGAGCAGAAGGATTAGTATTTGGGAGAAATGCAGTCTTAGCAGGCGCTAAGTCAGTCACAATATTATTAAGATCTTCCCCAAACAGTATGTCTCCCTTAAAAGGCAGTACCTCCAAAGTCTTCTTGGAGTCCAGATCCACCTTGCACGACCTCAACCACAGAATATGGCGAGCCAAGATGGATGTAGTCGACGCCTTAGCCGCCATTACATCTGTCTCGGAGGACGCCTCCTGAATATAATGGGAGACTGTGGCAATATGAGATAGATTTTGTCTGGCAGTATCAGAGATATCCTGAGGTAGCTCTTCCTCAATAGCCCGAACCCATGCTTCTATACCTTTTGCAGCCCACGAGGCTTCTATAGTGGGTCTATGTACCACACCCGTAAGGGAGTAAATAGACTGCAGGCATCCCTTCACACGCTTATCTGTCAGTTCCTTCAATGAAGTGACAGTGGTGACGGGCAGAGTAGATGACACCACAAGCCGGGTGACATGGGCATTCACCGGAGGTGAATTTTCCCACTTGTTACACAACTCAGCAGGGAGAGGATAACGGGCTAGCATCTTTTTAGATAGGAAGAATTTCTTTCTTGGAGAAGACCAAGGTTCCTGACATATGTCAACTAAGTGGTCAGAATGTGGCAATACTACCTTAGTTACCTTCTGACGTTTAAATTTATCAGGTTTCTTAGATGCAGTAGTGGGATCTACCATATCATCAATTTGTAGAATCAGCTTAATAGCCTCACTAGGTCAGGGACATCAACCTGAGCTGTAGATTCCTCGTCAGAAACAACCGTATCTATGTTTGACGGATCAGTATACTCCCCGTCCTCATCAAACGTAACATCTGAAATATTAGTGGATTGCGAGGAGGAAGCAGCCCGCTTAGACAACCCCTTGGCCCCAGAGGGACGCGGGGTAGATTTTTGACTAACCAAAGATTGATTAAATTGTTGAATCTGGAGAGATAGTGTATCCGCCCAGGGCGGATTAACCACGGAGACCAACATGTGACTGCAATGGCACAGGAGGTCCCATAGGGGGCGTAAGGCGTGTGACTAGTGTATTAAGCATAGATGAAAAAGCCACCCAAGGTGGTTCCTGATTGGCTACCGAAACAACGGGCTGACTAGGAGATGTAGTACACCCAGTACATAGACCATCAGTCAAAACTTCCCGTTCAGGTAAATCCTCGGTGCAAGCACTGCATGATGCAGGAGCGTCCGCGGGTTACCCACCCGTTGTTGCAGACATTATAAAGAATGCAGCAGCAGAGCGTAACGGTACAATATAGCCAGACAAATATAATACCTGCAAATAACCCCCTGATTTATGTGACAGTAAATACAGGACACAAACAGAAAATTAAAGCAGTATGAGGTGACTGAAATACACAGTAAAACACACTAAACAGTATATACTGTGTAGCACTATATATGAGACCCTGACGCACCTAGCCCCCCCCCCCCCCCCACCCCCCAGGGTACAGAATACCGTGATAGCAATAAGTGGGATACACTGAATGTGAAATCCACACATCAGATGCAGGCACACCCAGTCACAGTGTCAATGCAGAAATTATTTCAGACAAACAATAAAACTGCACTGGACTAGTAAAAATATATCTATACATATATAGATATAACAATGCACAGTCAGATACTGGATGTATATCTGAGAATACTGTACTAAATATTCAGGTAGGAGTACACTTGTTCTTAACTAACACTGTCTAAAATTACATGTAGAATACTTAAGTGACTGTAAATGCACAGCACTGAGCAAGCAGGCGGATTTACAGAGGAGACATTGCTCTGCAGTCCCGGAGACCAGCCGCAGCTACTTGTGAAAAGGTGGCACCCAAATCTCTGTCAGGGAGTGAGGGAGAGTGAGAAGCAGCTCCTGGGCGGGAACACCAGCAGTAGATGGCGCCTGGAGCTGGGGAAGGGGCTACAGGTCAAGCGCCTTATCCCCTATGTCAGTGGTTTCCAAACTTTTTTGAATCACGGCGCCCTAGAATATCAGAATTTTTTTCATGGCACCCCTAGGCCAAAAATTTCTTATTGAGAAATTTAGAAAGAAATATTACATTAAGTAGATCGCGTTTATATGTCATCCTTAGGGTCAGTTGTGTGGTGAGGGACAAGATTTGCTTCTGTTTGGCCATATATTTTATGACTGGCAGCCACCAGCACTGGTTTTGCCTATTATATTAACCATGAATAATTGGAATTGGTCCTGGACCACCAACCCAGGGCACCCCTGCAAGTGTCCCAGGCACCCCAGGGAGCCTCTGCCCTATGTAATTGGACCTGTGCTCCCTGCCCTGGTGGATATAGTGGGGTCCCTGCTCTAACACAGTGTCCACGCCAGCGTCGCGGTCCATCTCCTAAGACCGCATCCGGAATGCAATTTCGGTGGGTCCCACCTGGGGGATCCTCTTACCTCCTCCCAAAGAAGCAGCCATGCGATCCTGGAGAGTGCCAGCAGCATGTGCTTGGGAACCGGAGCACCTCCGCCGCAAGTACTCGGGAACTCAGCCAGTGGGAGTATGTGGCGCTGCTGGGGAGGTGTTGGAGTCGCAGCACAGCATGTCATTAGGACATAAAAGTGCTGCAGCTCTTGAAGATTCTTCTAACAAAAGCTCTTTTCGGGGCTGCCTAGCGCAGCCCCCCCTGTTAAGTGACCTGCTCTGCAGGCACCAACTTACAAACTGAGCTCCAATGTCCGTAGGCGGGGTTATAGAGGAGGCCATGCAATGCATCCTGGTAACAGTCAAAGCATTAGCCTGTTGGTGCCTCTGGATCAAGATCCAACTCTACACCCCGATGTTTCCCTGTGGAACACAGTGTACCCCGCTGCAGAAACTATGGATTTTTACATGTCACCCCCTGCCCGCCCCCACCCCTAGGGCACACTTACCTACTTTTGAAAAAGCATTTCAGGGAGATTGTGAAAGTAACACCTATCAGCGCGGACGTGTACTGCTACATCGGAGAGGTGTGTCATGAAAATGATTTACATCCAAATGTAAATGAGCCCCAAAGTTAGTAAGATCACTTGTTGAAGAAAAGACACTGATATTTTTCAGGATTTGTTCATGTATTGTGTTTTATAAGAGGTTCCATATACTGTAAGTGGCCACGAGAAACCTTATTTAAAATGCATGTAGCCATAGGGATCATTTGTGCCTTATAACCAATATAGGGAAATGGCACTGATAAACCCATTTGAATGTATGTATCTCTGATTTCTTTCCCCCCCTTCAAGAATGTAACAGCTGTATAATGGGGGTGAGGTGCAATCAGGGAGATTGATGGACTTTTCAGGGAGTGAGGGAGATTGCTGCTGTTTCAGGGAGTCTCCTGCAGAATGAGGGAGGGTAGGCAACTATGCCCTAGGGGTGCTAGTGGTGTCTTACCCCCACATTATTTTTTTTCCAGATTGTAAGTCATATGTGTACCAAGTTTAGTGTAACTTACTCCAGGCATTCCAGACTTATGCTGAAACATACATACACACATACATCCGTTTATAATATATATGACAACGATTGGCATTATGCTTTAAATTCCATAGCAAAGCATGGGTATTCAGCTTATATATATATATATATATATATATATATATATATATATGTATATATACATATATATATATATATAAATATAATGCTGTATACCTCGCTTAAGGTTCTTTGACTCTGATTTACGCATTTGGCGCTGTTATCTGGCTGCATTACCTTGAGAAAGGTCCCGGATGGGGACCGAAACGTTGGTGAGCATCCTTACTTATGGTCCTGTCTGAGGTTTTTTTATTTTTTGTATTAAACACATGTGACTATTGATTTCGAAGTCTGAAGAGTGCTATCATTTCCACTAATGTGGAAAACACTGCACAGTACTTTGGGTCCCTCCCTCAGAGGGTTTGGACTCTGATTTGGCACCCCAGCAGCTGTAAACTGTAGATTGGGTGAGATTGTGGGACATTCTGCATGCATATATATATATATATATATATATATATATACTAGCTGAGTACCTGTGCTTTGCTACGGAATTTAAAGCATAATGCCAATCTTTGTCAGGCTGCACCTCTGGGCTTCCCCGGATGGATGCTGTCAAAATGCTTGTGCTGAGGAGAATAATCTGCCTCCTTCTTTGCCCCGTCCCGCCTCTAATGCTGCCCTGCTTATTGCTGTAAATGCTGGGACGACAGGCCAAGGTCCGCCCGCTGTATGTTAAATTTGTAAGGTTTGCAGGCTGACTCTATATCAAAGGTCCCTAGGTCGCCTTGCTTAGCTTCTCGGTCTCCTTAGTGCTCCTCCTTTGAGGTAAAAAAGGTTAAGATTACTTAAGGTCACAGGGAGAGCTGTTGGTACCTCTTACACAGTTTAAGTTCACTACCCAATCCCTCATAGAATTAGGGCGGGATGTACTAAGCTGTTCCGCTGTGCTATTAGCCCTCTTACTGCTACGTTCTCATCTCCACTACTGTTAGATTCCTCCTCACCTCCCGGCGCTTTGATTCAGTTCCCGTTGTTTTCCGCATCACGTGATCTTTTTGTTACGTTACCTGCCCCAATAGTCTGCCCATTGGTCCTTTGCAGGCCCCATATGCAATAATGTACAGGACCTGTAACCTCCCCTCGTTCAGTAACTGCACTTTTGCAAGGCTCCTAACAGCTCCCATCCACAACGGCGATCCCTGAGTAACCGAAACGGAGGAGCAGCGCGGCATCAGTTAGTTCATACCGGTGACTGCCGCGGAAAACAATGGTACAGAATGGCAGCGCCGGGAGGTGAGGAGGAATGTAACAGTGGAGATGAGTACAGAGCGGTTTGAGGGCTAATAGTGCAGCGGAACAGCTTGGTACATCCCGCCCTTAGCGTGACGATGCATAGCCTATATATTCACAGCCAGTCTACAGAACATATCAATTTTCACAATGCGATCAGCTTAGCGACTCTAAACTATGGATTTGACACTAATGTTGGTCATTTTGGACATTTTATTTTTCACCCCTTTTCACCCCCCATGCTGATGGGGGCTGAACTTGGACTTAAATGACATTGGGATTGTCACTATTCCTCTCAGCTCCCCCGAAAACTATGGTTTTTTGTACATGTCACCTCCTTCCCACCCCCACCCCTAGGGGTGCTAGGGGTGTCTTACCCCCACAGTATTTTTTTCCAGATTGCAATTCATATATATACCAAGTTTGGTGTAAATTGCACCAGGCATTCCAAACTTATACTGGAAAAAAAACACACACACACACACACACGCACGCACGCACGCACGCACGCACGCACGCACGCACGCACGCACGCACACACACACACACGTCCATTTTTATATGTTTAAGTATAGATAGATAGATAGATAGATAGATAGATAGATAGATCTATGCACATTCCTCTTAATAATTGTATATTTACAATAATAATGTCTGTGTTACGTTAGATCCAAAATGGTTCCAGTGTTGTGCCTATACTTCAGAGCCTGGAATGGAGGGTCAGAATGAAATAATCTGCCTCACGAAGCTGTTGTGACATAAATGATGTAATGACAGCCACTTCTGATTATACATTGGCTGTTTCCATGTATCTGGAAATAGATATTCAGAATTTGCAAATTACACAAGATGAGGAAACAGGAACCAATGAGGCATACAACGGCAATATCTCCAGTGATAGATTTATGGGAAGTAGACTAATAAACCATGACATGCCTGTGAATGGTGAATTCTGTGTGTATGGCATACCGATTAGAAAAAAAGTGACCGTGTGCAGATCGGGATACGGTCATTAGGTCGACACCACTTACAGTCATTAGGTCGACCACTATTTGTCAACATGCATTAGGTCGCAGGGTCATTAGGTCGACATGTACTAGGTTGACATGAGTTTTTCACATTTGTTTTCAATTTTGGAACTTTTTCATACTTTACGATCCACGTGGACTACAATTGGGAACGGTAACCTGTGCCGAGCGCAGCGATAGCGGAGTGAGCCATGCGAGAGGAAACGGTGCACTAATTGGGGTTCTCGATCCCTCTACGAAGAAATGACACTCATAAAAGTAAAAAAACCTCACGTCGGCCTTTTGACCTGTCGATCTAGTACACGTTGACCTAATGACCATGTCGACCTAGTGACCCTGTCGACCTAATGCATGTCGACCAATAGTGGTCGAACTAATGACTGTCGACCTAAGTTGTGTCGACCCAATGACCCATACCTGTGCAGATCTTTAAATTATACTAATATGGGGCAGGTGGTGATACAATAGAACCATCTGCATTGCTGGAAGTTAGACCCAGTAGTCTACTTTGTATTTTATAGCAAAGAGAAGCAATCAATGTAACAGCTTTACAATATGTCTTCATCTACAGGGAACATTCACTGCCGCGTTGGACATGTTCACCAGCTCCAATGGCTTTATGAGATTGAATACAAGAAATATATTCTTTATAAGCTGCAACCAGGGTCGGACTGGGCTGCTGGGCTAGCAGGGAAGAGTCAGAGTCCCGGTGGGCATGTAGGTCCTGTTTTGTTTGTTGACATGTGAGAGGTGGTGCTGTCGCCATGGTTACATGGTATACCTTTGGTGCTGCCCATATGAGGCCACTTCTACAAATTTTTCCAGGGCCATTTTCAGTTCCCAATTCGCCTCTGGCTGTAATGTATAGATGGGTCTGGGACTGAGGGTCGACAGCACAAAGGTCGACACACCTTAGGTCGACGCCAATTGGCCGACACACCTTAGGTCGACATGGACACAAGGTCGACGGACAAAAGGTCGACAGGAACAAGGTCGACATGGAAAAAGGTCGACATGAGTTTTTAATGTTTTTTTGGTGTCGTTTTCTTCGTAGAGTGACCGGGAACTCCAATTAGTGCACCACGTCCCCTCGCATGGCTCGCTTCGCTCGCCATGCTTCGGGCATGGTGCCTTCGCTCCGCTACCGCTTCGCTCGGCACACTTTACCGTTCCAATCGTAGTCCACGTGGATCGTTAAGTATGAAAAGGTTCAAAAAAAGAAAAAAATAGTGAAAAACTCATGTCGACCCTTTGTCCATGTCGACCTTGTTCCTGTCGACCTTTTGTCCATGTCGACCTTTTGTCCATGTCGACCTAAGGCGTGTCGACCAATTGGCGTCGACCTAAGGTGTGTCGACCTTTGTGCTGTCGACCTGGAGTCCGGATACCGTATAGATAACCAAGTGTAATAGTGCTGGTCAGGGCCAAGCTGCTGTGTTTAGCATCAAGCCCAGAGAGTAACATAACTGGAAAAGGAGAAAGTGCTAGGTAGGAAGATAGGCTGTGCTAAATAAGGGGTCTATTTATCAAAAGTTGAAACCTTACATTTATTCATACTGTTTTTTATTAAGGCAGTAGACAAACAAATATAACAGCATATTTCTGACAATTGGAGACAATGGGGGTAATTCCAAGTTGATCGCAGCAGAATTTTTTTTTAGCAGTTGGACAAAACCATGGGGGTCATTCCGAGTTGTTCGCTCGCAAGCTGCTTTTAGCAGCTTTGCACACGCTAAGCCGCCGCCTACTGGGAGTGAATCTTAGCTTATCAAAATTGCGAACGAAAGATGAGCAAAATAGCGAAAAGACACCTCTTAGCAGTTTCTGAGTAGCTCCACACTTACTCGGCATCTGCGATCAGTTCAGTGCTTGTCGTTCCTGGATTGACGTCACAAACACACCCAGCGTTCGCCCAGACACTCCTCCGTTTCTCCAGCCACTCCCGCGTTTTCCCCAGAAACGGTAGCGTTTTTTCGCACACACTCATAAAACGGCCTGTTTCCGCCCAGAAACACCCACTTCCTGTCAATCACATTACGATCACCAGAACGAAGAAAAAACCTCGTAATGCCGTGAGTAAAATACCTAACTGCATAGCAAATTTACTTGGCGCAGTCGCACTGCGGACATTGGGCATGCGCATTAGCGACTAATCGCTCCGTTGCGAGAAAAAAATACAGAGCGAACAACTCGGAATGACCCCCCATGTGCACTACAGGGGAGGCAAATATAACATGTGCAGAGACAGTTAGATTTGGGTGGGGTGTGTTCAAACTGGAATCTAGATTGCAGTGTAAAAATAAAGCAGCCAGTATTTACCCTGCACAGAAACAAAATAACCCACCCACATCTAACTCTCTCTGCAAATGTTATATCTGTCCCCCTGCAGTGCACATGGTTTTGCCCAACTGCTAAAAAATTTCATGCTGCGATCAACTTGGAATTACCCCCAATATTGTTGCAGGCCATACATGTCAAGTACCTATATTTTGGTCTCCTAAAATAAAAAGGAAATTTGTCTACTTTTCAATCGTAAAATATACATTCAGAGATAAACATTTTAATAAGACAGCTAAAGGAAAATTAGGAAAGAAGAGAAGAGAAAGGGAGGAAAGAAAAGAGGAAAAGTAAAAAGAAGAGATATAAAAGTTAGGGATAAGCGAGAGTATCCTCAGTGAGAGAATGGGCCCAGTAGATAAAAAAGGGAAGGTATTTCCGTTTGATAATCTGTAATGTGCAGAAGAGGTATCAGAATGAATAGTGGGAGAAAGTCTAAATAACTACATAAGACCGATATACAGGTGACTCCTTGAAGTCACACCAGGGAGACCAAATGGCTATAAAGTTAATGGATCTTCCCACTGAAAAGGAGATAAGGTCCTCCATTTCTAAGAAATAATCAATCCTTTTAAACCATTGTTTGATCGAAGGCGGTGAGGTGGATCTCCAAAGAGTCAGTTTAACGGCCTTAGCTGAGTTACTAAAATGTCTAAGTAGTGAGCATTTGTAGGAATGTGTCAGATTAAGGAGCCAAAACTCTGGGTCCCTGGGGACTACATCTCCCAATATCAATTCGGAGCATTTAAAAATTTCCGTCCAAAATGGAGTTATGAGGGGGCAGTCCCACCATATATGCAAAAAGCTCCCTGGGGCTCCCTTACATCTCCAGCAAAGATTCGAGAGAGTGGGAAACATCTTATTGAGAACAAGGGGAGTTCTGTACCATCTGTATATCATTTTGTAAAGAGTTTCCATCGTTGATAAACATAAGGAGCTCATCTGGGTGTTACGGAATATAGAGTCCCAATTAGATTGTGTGGCATCTCCTTCTCCCAGGAAATCATAAAAGTAGGGGGTTGAGGAAATAGATCTTCAATAATAAATGCATAGATCTGGGAAATAGTGTGTGTGGGAGATCGAGGGGAGACACACATTTTTTCAAAAGTGTTGAGATCTCTAGTTATGTCAGAGAGATTCTTGGAAGATGTTAGGAAATGGTGAACCTGAAGAAGTTTCCAAAAATCAGAACTTGATATATTCCAAAGAGATTGAATATCTGAAAATGACCGCACCCTGCCAGAACTCACCAGCTGACCTACCCTAAAAATCCCAATCTCAGCCCACTGAGCAAAAGCTGTTCCATGGAGACCTGGAATAAATTCGGGATTAAAGAGAAAGGAAGTTAGAGGGGAGGATATGTGGCTTCTTAATCTAAGCGTATTCCACAATTTAAGTGTGGGGGAGATCGTTGGGTGAGTAACCTTTGGAAGGGTGGGCAGCCAGGGTACAATTTCTATATAATGTGGGAGACATCCCTCCTCTAGAAGTACCCATTGTGTGCAGTCTTTGGCCCGTATTTAACTGCACTGCATGGTAATACCTGGGGATATGTGGGAGCTGTTGACCTCCATGATGTTTTCTCCTAAATAGAATGTCATGTTTAAATCTAGGTGTGTTACTGCCCCAAACAAACGCTCGAATGAGATTCTGAATATCCCGGAACCAAAGGAGAGGGATGTGTATGGGAAGGGTTTGCAGAAAAAAAAATATCCTAGGGAGGGAATTCATTTTGACTACATTTATTCTACCAAACCAAGATAATCGCAATCTCCTCCACCTCTGGAAGTCCAGGTGATGTGTTTTCAATAAAGGGCTAAAATTCAAGGAAAACAGTTTGGATAAGTCGTTGGTGAGCACCACCCCCAAGTACTTCAATTTGTGGTCGTGCCAAGTGAAAGGGGAGGAGCATTTCAAACCCGTAACCACATTAGAAGTACTGTAGTTAGGTTCATAGCGATGGATTTGGAATAGTTTATGTTAAAATTAGAAAGGGCTCCGAACCTATCAAATTCCAACATTAGGTTTGGAAGTGAAGTTACCGGGTTCGAAATTAGAGCGAGCAAATCGTCGGCATAAAGAGACAATTTGTATTCGTTCCCCTTCACTAGCAGACCAGAGATATTTTGGTTGGCTCTAATGCTTCTAGCTAAAGCTTCCATACATAGAACAAAAAGTAGGGGGGACAGTGGGCATCCCTGTCCCGTGCCGTTGGAAATAGTAAAGGAATCTGATAGGGAGCCATTAATTTTAATTCTGGCGGATGGGTAGTATAGAGAGATAAAATTCTATGGAGACAGGCGTTACCAAGCCCTAGGTGTCTCAAGATGCCAGACAAAAAGCCCCAGTCCACCCTATCAAATGCTTTTTCAGCATCGGTTGATAACACAATAGAGGGGGATGTAGCTTGGTTAGCATAGTGAATCATATTAAGCACTTTAGAGGTATTGTCCCTGGCCTCTCGACCCAAGACAAAACCGGCCTGGTCTCCATGAATCAAATCCGGTAATAATAATTTAAGGCGATTTGCAATTAATTTGGCAAAAAGTTTTATGTCTATGTTCAGCAACGAAATCGGCTGATAACTGGAACAGAGACCGGGATCCTTACCCTCTTTGGGTAAAACTGTGACATGAGCCTCAAGGGATTGTGTAGAGAAATGTGATTTTTCAGAAATAGTGTTAAAGGCCCTTGTAAGAAGAGGGTTTAATTTCTCCTTGAAAGCTTTATAATAGGCAATAGAAAACCCGCCAGGGCCTGAACTTTTGCCGTTGGGTGAGGAGTCGATGACTTTAATAACCTCCTCAGTAGAGAAGGGGAAGTCTAAACCATCTGCATCTTCTTTGGACAACGTAGGGAAGTCTAAGGATTTTATGTAGTCAGATACAGCTGCCTGGTGGGACATTATATCTGCCCTAACATTCGGTCCAGAAAGGTTATATAAGGTGGAATAATAGGCCTGAAAGGCCCTAGCAAGGGCCCTCATTCCGAGTTGTTCGCTTGCTAGCTGCTTTTAGCAGCATTGCACACGCTAGGCTGCTGCCCTCTGGGAGTGTATCTTTGCATAGCAGAATTGCGAACTAAAGAGTAGCAGAATTGCGAACTAAAGAGTAGCAGAATTGCGAATAAATAATTCTTAGCAGTTTCTGAGTAGCTCGAGACTTACTTCTACACTGCGATCAGCTCAGCCCGTTTCTTTCCTGGTTTGACGTCACAAACACGCCCTGCGTTCGGTCAGCCACTCCTCCGTTTCTCCAGACACTCCCACGTTTTATCCTGGCACGCCTGCGTTTTTCCGCACACTCCCAGAAAACGGTCAGTTTCCGCCCAGAAACACCCACTTCCTGTCAATCACACTCCGATCACTTCAACGATGAAAATTCTTCGTTCGGACATGAGTAGATCTACTAAGTTTTGTGCTAAAATACTTAGCGCATGCGCACTGCGTACCATGTGCATGCGCATTTTTGCCTTAATCGCTCCATTGCGAAAATCGGCAAAGAGCGAACAACTCGGAATGAGGGCCAATGTGTAGTGTCTCATGGTAAGGCTGACCTTGACCATCTTTAATAGAATGAATAAAAGTAAGTGCACGTTGTTCTTGGAGAGCCTTGGTCAATAGTTTTCCAGGTTTATTGCCCCATTGATAGTATCTGCTCCGCCACTTCCGATACGATAATTTAACTCTATCGAAAAGTAATTTATTCAGATCGGCCCGGGCAGCTTCAAGGTCAGAGTAATGTTGAGGGGTTTGAGATTTCTTATGCATATTTTCAAGAGATTTTATCTTAGATAAGTCGTCTCTAAGCTTTTTCCTTTGTTTTTTACGAAGTGAGCCTATCTGGATACATACCCCTCGTAAGACGCATTTATGCGCCTCCCAGACTGAAATTTTAGAAACATCATCTAGATCATTAGTACTGATATAGGAGTCTATGGCAGAATCAATTTGAGAGCGGCATGCCACGTCCTGTAAAAATGTATCGTTAAAGCGCCACGACCATTGGTTTCGTGTATGCGATGGAAGACGTATTGTAAGATTAACAGGGACATGATCAGACCATACAATTTGCCCTATTGAAGAATCAGAAATTAGATGGAGGTGTCGGTGACTTAGAAATAAGTAGTCAATTCTGGAGTATGTCTGATGGGGGTGTGAAAAAAAGGAATAATCTACATCAGAAGGGTGTGTCAGTCTCCATGTGTCGATCAGCTGGTGGTCAAGCAGGGTGCGTCTCACCCTCCTATACTCCTTCTCCGGTCTATAGGAAACGTTTTTAGAGGTGTCGTGGTGGGGATCGAGAGTCCAATTTAAATCGCCTCCCATCACCACCGCTCCTTCAAGGAGAGGTTCAACTTTTTCCAGAACCGAGGACAGAAAGGAAGGCTGCTTAGTGTTGGGAGCATAAACATTCAAAAAGGAGAAACATTGATTATGGATATCACATTTAACTAACAACCCCCTACCTTCAATTAGTCTGTGAGAAGTGACATTAAGGATAGGCAGGTGTCGAGCTAATAGAATAGCCACTCCTAATGTCTTACCAGAAGGGTTATTAGCCGTAAAAACATGGGGTAATAGTGACATTTAAGCGACGGCACACTACCAATCTTAAAATGTGTTTCCTGAATAAGGGCAACATCAACTTTTTCATCTCT
Source organism: Pseudophryne corroboree (assembly GCF_028390025.1). NCBI lineage: Eukaryota > Metazoa > Chordata > Amphibia > Anura > Myobatrachidae > Pseudophryne > Pseudophryne corroboree. Next base: position 846,199,797 of record NC_086447.1, on the reverse strand, counting down.
AAACCATTTAAGGAGTTTAGATCTTTTCTCAGGAATATTCGGGCCTTTTACATTAAGGGTAGTTACATGTAAATCGTCTAGACCCATTATAAATCAAGCCCTAACGGATTTGCATTAATCATCACAACAACAATTATATGGAGAGGAGTAGAAAAGGCACCAAGGAAAGGTAATAGAGATGAAAGGAAACCAAGAAAAGTAAAAGAAGAAATTGCCGTGTGGAGAGATACACTGCAAAATACATAAGTACCAAATAAAGCTAACAGCAATATGAGGGAAAGGACTGCTGCAAAAGGGACAGGAGCGGAAACCTGACGATTCCCAACCCGAAGAGACAGGGGATGCAGCATAATGGCGGTCCTATGGGGGCCAAGGACAGAGACCACCCACAGTACAAAAACCTAATTCAAAAATTACCAAGGAATGAAAATGGGCACATTGTAAAATGTACAAAAAGAGGTCAAAATATAGAGAAAAACTATTATCGTCAGTGGTAGTTTCAGCATAAACTTGTTCGAGGCACATTCTAACGATAACATACTTCATATCAAAGAAACCATAACAAAACAGACCTCATACATTAGTAACATAATTTAGCACAAAGGAGAAAAACCAAGCATGCGTCAGTAATGGCAGGAACTATCTCACCAATATAAGGCAAAACGTCTCAATCATGGAGGCTCAGAAGATTGTGAACTTGTAGGATGAGTCCCCTGTGTCCGCGGGGATCGTACTTGTTGCCACATGTCATCGGGAGGGTAGACGGCAGGTATTTCAGGTTGGTGGTGGAAAGAGTCCCAGTCAGGTAACAGTAGTGGCTGTATGCCGAGGGTTGTGAAAAAGGCTGGTAAATCCGATGGCTTGAAGAGAGTAGCTACTTTACCATTATGGGAAACCTTAAGAGAAAAAGGAAAGCCCCATCTGTATTTCAGTTCAAGTTTCCAAAGAGAATCAGTAAGGGGCTTCAAAGCTCGGCGCTGTTGTAGGGTCGACCATGCGAGATCTGGAAATAATTGAATCCTGTCGCCTTGGAAATCTATACCATCCAGTTGGCGGGCCTTTCTCATTATCTCCTCTTTTTGAGCATAATAGTGGAGCCTACAAATCACGTCTCATGGCCTATCCAGTGGTAGGCCACGAGGGCGGAGAGCACGGTGCGCCCTATCGAACATGATATCCCTGTTTGGATCCAGATCAATAAGCTCTCCAAATATTTTTGTTAGTGCGTTCATCAGGTCAGCCTGTTGGATGCTCTCATGGAGGCCTGTGACCCTGATATTATTCCGTCTCCCACGATTATCCATATCTTCAATACGTGATTTGAGAAAGGAAATATCACTCCTCTGGTGAGAAATCACCTCCTGAAATTTAGTTAGAGTGTCAACGGTAGATGTCTCATGCCGTTCCAATATATCAACACGATCCGCAATTTGAGACATGTCTTGTTGGATTGCTGTCACCTCCTGCTTGATGGTAGATAGCAAGCGAGTCTCTAAGGCCGAAAAATCTTGTTTTGTGGGAAGTGATTTGACGTGAGATAGAATCTCACTGATCTCTGTGGTCGAAGAAGAGGCCAACGGAGGTTGCGTGTTCCTGGGAACGGACATGTCGCCCACCTGAGTTTGCAGAATCGGGGAGTCGGGAGTTGCTAAAGTAGAGGACAGGTCTGCGGTCGGTGGAGTTAAGAACTGACGCAGGTCTGACGAATGGCGGGCCACAGATTTTGGAGTCTCGTCTGACTTGGTCTTGGCCTTTTTTTTCTTTGTGCCTCTCACCATGAGATCGGTCTGTAAGGAAAGGTGGTACTGTGTTCCTCTTTCACATATCCCTGGTATTATAAAAATGCGTGGATCGTCGCCGTGCAGTAGCCCCCCACGTGGCCTTAAGTGCACATCAGGTAAGTACCAGCATTATCCGAGGAACAGCTAGGGGTCTTCACATTGCTACGGATGATCCCGCAGCTGGGGCCAGCAACTCACTTCAGATAATAGATGCAAAATATGTGTTGGAAAGAAGTAGGAGAAATTATTTACCTCCGCAATAGGAAGCAGGGGACAGAGCTGTAACTAGGTGTGTGCCAGAGGGGCATTGCACACAGCGCAACTGCACTGTGGGCGCACCCTCTGGCAACACCACTGCATGGCCGCTGTCCGCCTCCCACTCTCATTGCCTCCTGCCTCCCGCCGGCCGCCGCTGCAGTGCTGTCCTGCACGCAGAGGGGGGGGGGGGGTGTTTCTGAATATTCAGAAACCCCTCGAGAGGGACGGAGACACCTCTGCAGCGGGCCCCCCTCCCTCCTCCTCTCCTGCTGCAGTGCATGTGACCGGGAGACAAAGCGGACCGCAGGACAGGCTCAGCGGGCAGCGTAGTGGTGCGGTGGACTGGATTTCACTTCCAGCCACACAGAGACGAGAGGTGCCGCGGCCGATCAAAGCAGGCAGCAGCAGCGGAAGCATGACGGAGACTCACTGTATATCAGCCTAACAGTGAGTATGCTGCTGTATCGCTGCTGCCAGGTGGGGGGCCCAATCGGCACTTGGTGAATCAGTATCCACTGGCACTAAGACTGACAGTGTGCCTGCCAGTGTTGGCCTCACTTCCAGCAGCACTGTCCTGACAGGCACCCATTCCCCCCCCACACACGCTGATTGTTGGCCTCACCTCCAGCAGTACTGACTACTGAGGCCAACAATCAGCGTGTGTGGGGGGGAGATGGGTGCCTGCCAGGACAGTGCTGCTGGAGGTGTAAAAAGGGGACGCTGTCTGCCGTAATGTGTAAAAAGGGGGATGCTGTCTGCCGTAATGTGTAAAAAGGGGACGCTGTCTGCCGTAATGTGTAAAATAAGGATGCTGTCTGCCGTAATGTGTAAAAAGGGGGACGCCGTCTGCCATAATGTGTAAAAAGGGGACGCTATCTGCCGTGATAATGTCGATATTATCTTAAACCATAAAGCTATACCTTTAAACACACTTTTACCATTGAGCCGCTGCGGCCGCTAGACTTATTACACACGCTACGCACTTTGTACGTTATTTGCGTACAGAGTCCCGTACGTTGTACGTACTTGGCGTACACACGCCACGCTGGGTGTACAGAGTTCGCACAGTGCGCGCACACACTTTTAATAAACTTTAAACCTTACTCGTAATGCAATGCAATGTTATTCTTACACTCTAAACCATGTGCCGCAAAGCACTGCAATGATGTTACACCTTAAACCTTACGCAGCGCTGATGGTATAAAGTACCCGCTATGCGTACACACCTTATCAATACACTCTTAAACCTTATACAGTTAAATACACTTTAAACCCTAGCAGGGAAATGAGGACACAACACCGATTTGTAGTTAACCGCTGGGTTCTAACACCACAGTGGATTAATTGAAAGGGGATAACAGTACAAGTTATACACTACAAGGCTAACAATATAAATCTACAACAGAATAATGGCTACAGTCAATGTACATACGTGAGAATGTTCGCTTGCGCAACCTGGACCAGTCCTTCGATCATCAGGTAGATAGCGTTCAGAGTCTTCTGACCGGCCAGGCAACAACAGGCTTTTTATACACAACTTCCATATACAATACAATGGTTACTGTAATCCGTTTGTCTATTGGACACAGAGATGCATCTTTACATTACAGGAGAGGTCATAGGTTGATTTGAAAAGGTGGGCGATGTCTTTCTCAACTGCTCTTGTGGGTGGTATCCTCTGGATTCCCGCCGCATACATAATATACAGTAAATACAGTTTATATCTATATTCTACTTCTGCACATAACTATATGCAGGAACATGCAATCTTTCTCTAACCAACACCGGAATGTTACCCTTAAAATACCCTACAGCTGGATACTAGACATCACCCTATAACCTTTGTCTGTCCCTTCCTATCATGCAAAGGTGAACCCTTAGTCCTGGAATCATTTAAACTGTTGATACTTGTTGATGTGGTGCACGGGAGCTGTGTGTACAAAATGCACTATTTGGGTTAAATATGTAATGTTCTGATAACCCTCTATGCGCTCACAAACTCCGCCGTAAATACCCATACCACGCGCAGAATCGCGGGAGCGACCATACGCAAATTGCGGATATGTGCACGCACGGCGGAACAAGTGCACGCGCAGCGGGCATGTGTGTGTGGTTAGTACATGATGTATGCGTTACAATATTTTTCGACTTTGACAGCCGTAATGTGTAAAAAGGGAATGCTATCTGCCGTAATGTGTAAAAAGGGGGACGCTGTCTGCCGTAATGTGTAAAAAGGGGACGCTGTCTGCCGTAATGTGTAAAAAGGGAACGCTGTCTGCCGTAATGTGTAAAAAGGGGGCTGCCATAATGTGTAAAAAGGGGGACGCTGTCTGCCGTAATGTGTAAAAAGGGGGATGCTGTCTGCTGTAATGTGTGTAAAAAGGGGACGCTGTCTGCCGTAATGTGTAAAAAGGGGACGCTGTCTGCCGTAATGTGTAAAAAGGGGGGCGCTGTCTGCCGTAATGTGTAAAAGGGGCTCTACCTGGTGTAGTGGCGCTACTGTGCGGCGTAATATGAATAATGGAGACTACTGTGCACCGTAGTATGAATTGGTATCATTTTGTGACCACACCCCTTCCCTATGAAGCCACGCCCCTAAAAAAATTGCTCGCGCCTGAGGCGCGCACTGCCCGTGTTTTACACAGGGGACGGGCGCCAATGCTGTTTCTTGCACATAGCGCTAAAATGCCTAGTTACGGTACTGGCAGGGCAAATAACTCTTTCTGGCCAGAGACAGATGTATTCCAGCTGGGAAGAACAGGGGGAGCAAGGCAACTTAGTGCGGCTTCCTCAATCCGCCCGGACGGATCCCCCCTGTGCAGCCAACACTTTGAGGGATCGTAGGGTGCCTCCAGATGTGTCTCAGCCGTCGGGTATCTGCCCGTTTCACCCGGAGCTCACCGTCGGCTGGTCAGCAAATCTAGTCCCCTGCTTGGATGCCAGAAGCAGGCCGCAACCCGCAGGAGTGCGATACCGCACTCCCCAATTCCGCGGCTCTGCTCCACCGCCGCTGTATATTTGCTGTTGGAGCTAGGGAGGAGGCAGATGACCCGGGGAGGAGAGGGGTGGCTCCAAGGTGGATCAACTGGACTCAGAGGGCCCAGCACAGCATGCTGAGGCTCAGGGTAATGACAAGGCCACGTCTCCCTCTCCAAAATTCAGTCTCCTGCTGTATAGGAAGTGCAGGTCAAGCTCCCAAGGGGCCCCAGAGCCGGAGCCCAGAGCAGGCAGGGGGGGATCAGGCACCAGAGTTCTAGGTGGGGCAGAGGGGCAGGACACAATCTGCGGTCCACAGGATGAAACAGCCGGGTCCCCGGAGCTCCGCGCGCCGCTTCCGGAATCGGACAGCCACTCGAGGCCGCGGCTCCGTCGGGCAGTGTAGGCCGCAACCGGCGGGACACAGCAAACGGGTCTCCAGGCTCCGTGAGAGGTGCAGGCAGTGGCAGCAGGGTCCCCAACAGACGGATGGAGGAGCAGCCCCTCCGGGAATGTAGGAAAGGGGCAGTTAGGGGTGATAGCAGCAGGAGCAAAGGCCGGTCCACTCCATGAGCCAGGCAGGCCACACCCCTCCGGTCATCTGTTTTAAACGGAAATGATATGTTACTAGGGAGGATTTATCTTCAGAAAATATATGACCTCATTTCTCCCTGCTCCCGTTTGACCCTATACAGCTGTAAGTAGGCAATAGAAGTAACAGGAGTCTCTGTCTGTACTGCTACTGTTTCAATCACAGCCTGTTCCCTGCCTGCTGTGGGGAATCTCTTTCATTTAATTAAATGTGAGCAGCAGTGTATGTAAGTTTAATTATGCCCTTGGAGACTGCCACAGAGCTTACTTCATCAGCCAGAGGTGGAGGCCCATCCGGACCTCCGCGCCAATGTGATGCCTGTGGCGGGGGCAGCTGGGAGATCAAGGCCGCGGCTTCAGAGGCAACAGCAAGCCCCAAGCAGCGGTCATGTCGCGGGTGGCCCCGTGGGTCCGCAGGTGGGAGGAGGCAGCGATCAGGCTGCAGGGAGGCAGGGGTGAGTTCCTTACCGGACTGGTGGTCGGTGCAGGTCCCGTCTCAAAGCAATGGGCCGCAGCAGTGGAGTCAAAATGGCCACCGGCCCGCGTTAGCTGCTGTAAGTGTTGCTTTAACCAGGGCTGCCGGGCGGTGGTGCGCCAGAAAGCCGCCTGCGGGTCATCTGGGGCTCCCCGCGGGTGGTGACTGTTTTGTTCATATGTTTGTAAATCCAGTCATCACAACACAGAGACATGTGAGTTCACTGCTGTGCTTTTTATTCCATCCCCAACTCCAGGCACACTGCACACTGTACCACCCACTTCCCGGCATCACCCTGGTCCTAGGGACCATCACTGAAGATTCAGGCTTACACATGTTAGTAAGGGAGTGTCTACAAATATTAAGCATTCTAATACACTAACATCGCATCCTCTTTTCTTTAAAGATAAGCCCTATACGCTTCAATGCAACAATTAACAACGTCATATTAAGAACATCATCTAACATGTTTCAATGAGTCTCTCAGGTCTGCGTATTTCCCTTTTGGGTCTTTCATACACAGTCTGTGTTTCATCGACCATGTTGGACCTTTCTAGAATCGTGGTTTGTTCACCATTAGCAGGATCATCATACATGTCAGATGAAGGGTATTCTTCAGTCATGTTGTCTTCATTATGGTTAAGTTGAGATCTTAAATCCACCCAATTTCTTCTTACTTCCGTTCCACGCTCTGTACGTATAGTATAAGATCTCGGTGCTACTTGTGCTTGCACAATACCTTTCTGCCCCCAAATACCTTTCTCGTGATCTCTAAGACAGACTTGGTCACCCGATTTTAGATCAGATAAGCTTTTTGCTCGCCTGTCATGGAACAGTTTCTGTTTCGCCTGTTGACGTTCCTTACTCAGTCTGACCAACGCTGAGTTATGTGTATTAAGCTGTTCATCATGTATCGGGAGATTTGCTCTAATCCTCCTTCCCATCAGCATTTGTGCAGGAGAAAGTCCATTCTGTAAAGGTGTACTGCGGTAGATTAAAAGACTTTTGTAAAAATCTTCTTTACCTTCTTGAGCTTTTTTCATGAGACTCTTTACAGATTTTACTGAACTTTCCACCAACCCATTTGAGCGTGGATAGTGGGGACTTGACGTAGTATGGACAAATTCCCACTCATCAGCAAATTGTCTAAATTCAGCACTGGAAAACTGAGGACCATTGTCAGTGAACACTTCCATAGGAACACCATGCCTTGCAAAGATTGACTTCATGCAATTGATTACGGCTATACTAGTAGTTGTATGTAGTGTCTTCACCTCAGGGTAGTTAGAGTAATAATCAGTCACGACAATGTACGTTTTCCCATTACAATCAAACAAATCTGCGCCAACTTTCTGGTACGGTCTCTCTGGCACTGCGTGAGGACTCAGTGGCTCGACTTGTTGTTTCGGTCTATACGTAAGACATAATTCACATGTAGCTGTAGTCTGTGCTATGTCTTGGTTCATTCTTGGCCAATACATAACTTCACGTGCTCTCCGCTTACTTTTTCTTCTCCTAAGTGGCCTTCATGTATCTTGCAGAGCATAGTTTTTCTTAGTCGTGCAGGTATGACAAACCTATTGCCTTTGTAAATAATACCATCGACAACTGTAAGGTCACTGCGGTACATCCAATAATCATGGATAGACAGCGGGCACGCATGTTTTTCTGCTGACCAACCTTTCAGAATGATATCTTTCAACACTTTCATTGTGTCATCTGCCTCAGTTTCTTTCCTAATCTGTTCTTGTCTTGCAAGAGACACTGGTAGAGAAGCTACGATCAAATTAACATAGGCTTCTATCTCTTCATCCATCAGACTTTTGGAACCTTCACTTTTGTCCACAGCACGAGAAAGTGTATCAGCAATGTACATGTATTTGCCGTCAGTACAGCAAGTGTACATCATATTTCTGTAGTCTGATAAGCATTCGTTGAATTCTCATGGGACAGTCATGTAATGATTTAGTCATGATAGCTACCAATGGCTTGTGGTCAGTTTCCACTGTAAATGTTTGACCATACACAAACTGAAATCGCTCACATGCATATGTGATCGCTAGAAGTTCTTTTTCTATCTGAGCATACCTTGTTTCAGCACTTGTCAATGCTCTTGATGCATAGATTACTGGTTGCCATGTATCCTCATGTTCTTGTAACAGCACTGAGCCTAGGCCAAATTGCGAAGCATCTGCTGAAATTCTTATTCTTTTCGCAGGATCAAAGAATTTTAGCACTGGTTGCTCTGTAATGATCTGTTTCAAGTTTTGCCAACTTTCTTCTTGTTCATGTGACCACATCCACTCGTTATCTTTGTCCAACAACCATCTAAGAGAGGCTGTTCGTTCAGAGAGGTGAGAAATAAACTTTCCTAAGTAAGTAATCATTCCTAGGAATCTTCTGACGTCGTCTTTGTTGTTAGGACGTTCCATGTTCACTATGGCTGATATTTTCCTTGGGTCTAGTTTTACACCTTGATCCGAGATCACGTCGCCCATAAAGGTAAGTGTATTCACGCCAAATTCACATTTGTCCTTGTTTAGCTTTAGATTCACTTTCTTGACAAGTTCCATTACTTGTCTCAATCTAGAATCATGTTCATCCATTGTCGATCCCCAGACAATAATGTCATCCATCAATGTTTCAACACCTGGAATATGTTCAAAAATCATGTGTATCTTTTTGTGATATACTTCTGGAGCAGACAATATTCCATATGGTAGTCGAAGAAATCTGTATCGACCTTCTGGTGTATTAAATGTACAAAGCTTTGAGCTGGCCTCATCTAGCTTCATTTGCCAGAATCCTGAAGATGCGTCCAATTTACTGAACCATTTTGCTCCCGCAAATTGCAACATGATTTCATCTCTGGTTGGTAGTTTGAAATGTTCTCGTTTAATAGCTTTGTTTAAATCTCTGGGGTCTAGACATATTCTGAGTTGTCCATTTTTCTTTTCAACAATTACTAAGGAGCTTACCCATTCAGTAGGCTCATCAACTTTCTGTATCACACCCAAGGTTTCCATGCGATTTAACTCTTGTTTCAGTTTTTCTCTCAGCGCAAACTGCACTTTTCTACAGGGGTGTATCACTGAAGAAACTTGTGTGTCTATATTTATTTTATGCTCTCCAGGCAAACAACCTAGACCTTCAAACAAGTCTCTGTATTCTGTAAACATTGATTTGCAGTCATATTCTACTTGTGATGTCACCATAAAAACTTTCTTTAGCAAGCTTAGTTTCTCACAGGAACTTAATCCTAGAATCGGTTGCACATTTTTATCCACAATCAGTAGAGATGTTTTAAACTGTTGTCCCTTATATTTCAGTGTCACTAAGCATGTACCTTTCACAGGAATTTCCTCCCCAGTGTACCCTGTAACTTTCACTTTGGCTGGATGAATTTTAGGTTTTACTCTAAAAGTCTTATAGTCTTGAAACAATATTAAATTCACCTGCGCGCCAGTATCAAGCTTAAAGGTAATGACAATCTCGTTCACAGTTAAAGGGACAATCCATTCTTTCTTATCTGCACTGCAAAGTTCAATGCAATCCACAAATAATTCCTCTATTTGCTTAATAGCATGCAGATTGGTTTCACTTTTCATTTTACAGCATTTGGCAAAGTGATTAAGTCTACCACATTTCATGCAGGTTTTACCATAAGCAAGGCACATTTTAGGATTGTGAGCATTTCCACATCTACTACACATTTCCTTGTTAGACTGTGGCTTAGACTGCTTCATTCTTGAGAATGGAGGTTTGCGTGGCTCTGTTTTCTGCACTACATGGACAGCACCAGCTTCCTTGTGTAATGTTTTGGCTTGAAATCTAGTTATTTCTGCAGATCTACACATAGTCACTGCCTTTTCTAGTGTTAGGTCCTGCTCTCTCAGCAATCTCTCTCTGAGTCCATTATCAGGTATTCCACAGACAATACGATCTCTAATCAGTGAATCCATTAAATCACCAAACTCACAGGTTTTACTGAGTGATTGCAGCTCTGTAACATACTGATCAAATCCATCTACAGAGTTCTGATCACATGTGAAAAACTTATATCTTTCATATGTCACATTTTTCCTTGGCACAAAGTAATCTTCAAACTTTTGCATTATAGAAGATAGCACCATATTCTGCCCCTCATCAAACTGAAAACTATTATAAATGTCCAGCACATCCTCTCCTATCACATGGAGGAAAATGGATGCCTTCGTTTTGTCAGCCTCTGCATCAGCTCCACATGCAGCAAGATATATATTAAACCTTTGCTTAAATCTTTTCCAGTTTTCAGACAAGTTACAAGACATCAGCATGCCGGTTGGAGGAGCTAGTTTATCCATGGTTACTCACTGTTTGAAGAGAGGAGCACACGGCAGGCTTTGCAGACACCGAGTATCACTGCCTTACAGACTGCTGCAAGATTCTTTCACACTCTGAGAGCACTAGCAGTCCAAGTTAAAATTCTTCTGACACCATGTTTTGTTCATATGTTTGTAAATCCAGTCATCAGGACACAGAGACATGTGAGTTCACTGCTGTGCTTTTTATTCCATCCCCAACTCCAGGCACACTGCACACTGTACCACCCACTTCCCAGCATCCCCCTGGTCCTAGGGACCATCACTGAAGATTCAGGCTTACACATGTTAGTAAGGGAGTGTCTACAAATATTAAGCATTCTAATACACTAACATCACAGTGACAGGGCTAGGTCTCCAGGGAGGAAGCAGGGCAGGTCCGTCCGTCGCCGGAACGAGGTGTCCAGAGGTCTCTCGGGCCATCCCCAAAATTAAGGTCCTGGCTTCAGGCTGGTGAACAGGCCGCACTCCGCGGGAGCAACCACAGCCCCTCTCGGTCGGATCTTCGGCAGCAGGGGGTAGGGGAAGGAGCAGGGTGTCAGAGTGTAGAATAGGGATTAAGCAGGCCAGGAGGGTGTATTATATAGAGCAAAAGCAGGAGCCAGGGAAAGCTGCGACTGCTCTCATTCAGTGCTAGGCCACGCCCCACAAAACCTTACATTTAAATTTAGGGCTTTTGCTTATTTATCAATGCTGGTGAATGCTATCAGTGGCTATCACAGTGGATAGTTTTCACCAGGGGCATTCCGCATGCTAAGCAAGCACAGCTGCAGTACTAGTTCCACAGTGGTCCTTGGCTGGCATTAGCTAGGTGTGCCTCATGGGAAACATTAAGTATTTTTATCAGAATTTTTTACATTGTTTTCTATATTTTACTTTTTTTAAACGCAAACAAACAATGCTTATTTATTTATTTTTCATAATTAATCTGGAACCAGAAGCTTGAGTCGTGTTTACAGGTCCAGTGCGCATGGTGCAACTGGAAAGGCAGATCATGCATGAACATACATGCTAATCACCATCCTGGCAAGCAGGAAAACTTCCTTACAGATGCAGCAAGTGCTCCTGGGAAAGCACTCTCTTCCTTCTATCTGTCACATAATGAGCTCTATCCCTCTCTACCCTCGCTCCTCTCTGCGGCACAGTAGACTCTAACATTGGCCCTCATTCCGAGTTGTTCGCTCGCTAGCTTATTTTAGCAGCTTTGCACACGCTAAGCCGCCGCCTACTGGGAGTGAATCTTAGCTTTGCAGAATTGCGTACGAAAGATTCGCATAATTGCGAATAGAAATTTCTTTGCAGTTTCTGAGTAGCTCGGGACTTACTCTGCCACTGCGATCAGTTCAGTCAGTTTCGTTCCTGGTTTGACGTCACAAACACACCCAGCGTTCGCCCAGTACTCCCCCGTTTCTCCAGCCACTCCCGCGTTTTTCCCAGAAACTTCAGCGTTTCTTCACACACACCCATAAAACGGCCAGTTTCCGCCCAGAAACACCCACTTCCTGTCAATCACACTCCGATCACCAGAACGAAGAAATTTCTTTGTTAAGCCGTGAGTAAAATACCTAACTTTTTGGCAACTTTACTTGGCGCAGACGCACTGCGAACATTACGCATGCGCAGTTTGCGACAAATCGCTCCGTTGCGAAAACCACTAATGAGCGAACAACTCGGAAGAGGGCCATTGTTCCAGAGTCTATTGCGCATGTGCAGATCTCCTGAAACATGGAGTCCACCATGTTCCCACTACCTAATCTCTGCTGCCCATGTGAAAATCACCTGGAAAATGGCCTCTGCACCATTTTTCATGCAGTTTCTGCTGCAACTGCAGCACCAATGCAGTACTCTGGAGAGGTAATTAATTAAATATCGGTGCAGGGTGTGCATATGGGGCTCCTTGGATCCAGGAGCACCCATTATAGATACGCCAGTGGGTTTGACCCTTTAAGTCATATAATGAGAATGTCACCAATCGTGTACTTAGACCATCTTACCCTACCCGACGTTGCCGGTTCACTGGCTTTTGCATGTCAGCTGGCTAGTCAGGTCAGGATTCTCCTGTAGCTGTGGTTCATCGCAGCAAGGGTGTACCAGCTTGCTTAAAATCAGCTGAGTAGTTCCAGCCAACCACAACTGCATATAACTTACGCATCCAATCTGCTGCTAGAGCTCCCTATTTAAACTGCTTTCTGCCACCTGTACTTTGCCAGTTCCTCAAGTCTCCTAGGACTCCTGAGCTCCAGCCTCTGCACCAGTTATCTTTATTATCTACCTGAGTGGATTCAGCCTGCATCAACACTCACCATTCTACAGCTAGAGTTTCCATTTGCTCCTCTTGTAATCAGAGCTTCTGTTAACACTAATGTGCTGTCTGCCTCCTGCACCTATACCTGTGCTTGCTACAGTCTGATTGCAAGCCTCCTGCATGCAGTCTCCTCACTACATATCACATGTGTTCTGAGCTGCTACTCACTCAGTAGCGGATCTTGCCATGTGCAAGCAGGACTTTTGCCCGGGGCGCCGCACCATGGCAAAATCCGCTACTGCTGTGCCCCCTGCTGCCCGCTGTGTCCCCCGCTGGTCCCGCTGGTTACCCGCTGTGAAGGGAACTAGATGCTACGTGTCTAGTTTCCCTTCGTGGAGAGGACCTTTGCTGTGCAGTGCGCTATGACATCATCGCGCACCGCACAGCATTGTGGGACTGACACAGATGCTAGTGGTCATAGTTGACCTCTAGTGTCTGTCTATGCCAGATCTGAGGAGAGGAGCAGCGCCGGCGGAGGTCTGCAGCGGTCGGGAGCGGGGATAGTAAGTATTGTTTTTTTCTTTTTCAGCGGCGCTACTCTACTGTACAGGGGGCGTAACTGACCACGCCCCCTGTGTGAAGCCACATCCTATTTCCCGCCCGGGGCGCCAAAAGGGCAAGAACCGTCCCTGTACTCACTGTTATTACAGTCCCTGTACTCACAAGTTATTACATCTGCTACCGCAGATACACATGTCATAGTGTGTTTACAGGCTGATCCATCCAATTCCCATTTAAGCACTCTTATTAAGCTGTACGTATTGTTACCACAGTCAGGTAGCATACTGAGTTCAACTTATATCTATTCTCTCTCCTCACATTTCCATACTGGAACTACTGAGTGTGGAGAAGCACCATTCACCCTCCTAAGTTCATTCACTCCAGTAATAGCCAGTCCTGCCCTGCAGCCCCAGCTTTGGATATATTACAGTCTCAGGACCTGATCGGGAGAAGCTGATTATTTGTTTTAGGCAACTTCTTCCCTTTATCTTTCTCCAAGACTTGCTACACTTCCCCCTTGGTGAGATAAGGTAAATAATGAAGTCTCTCTTCTGCACTTCCCTAGTCCATAGAGTCCTTTGATGCCATTGATGCATGAAATGTATGGTACAGCCTATTTTGTGTAAAGAAGTGTATAGCCTCTTACTGTTAATATACTGGAACAGGATGGATCAGTTCTTATAATTAGAGATATTCCACTCTCTGTCTATATATGGCTCACCTAGTCCATAATCCCTGTGCCAAGTAATAGATAATACATTACCTTTACATCTTACCACTTAATATTTAACCGCATATACTGTATGTTTTTATGATGTATGTGTTTTTTCTGACAGCAGCTTTTAGCTGTATATTATGCCAAATAATTGTTATGCCGCCGGCACCTATGATACAATTTTTTGTAATTCTTTTTATAAAGATCTGATAGTTTATAAAATAGAAAAAGCTGGTTCTTCATGTTCTCTTTGTATATCAGTCACTAGGATACTCTTTGTATTGTATACTAGTCACTAAGATGCTCTTTGTATATTATACTGGTCACTAGTGTTTCTGTATTGAATGATGGTCACTAGGATGCTTTGTGCATTGTATAGGGATGCCTAAAATGCTCTCTCTTTTGTATGACAGTTTATGGAATGCTCTCTGTATTGTATGACAGTCTCTGGAAAGCTCTCTTTATTATATTGTGGTCTCTGGAATGCTTTCTGTATTACATGGCAGTCCCTGATATGCTCATCCTATTGTATATATGTCCTTTAAAGGCATGTCTTGTTACTCCAAATGTAAATATTGGTTGTGGGGATCGGCTCTACAAGCCTAAAGGCCCATACACATTAGACGATGTCGCTCTGTGAGCAACATCGTCTAATGTTTCCCCCTCCCGGGCCGGCCGGTCGGCGGCCGACTGTACATACTGAGCGATATGACCGCTCATATCGCTCAGTGACTTCACACCTCCACCAGCCCTGCATGAAGGTCGTGGACCACAGTCTACATCCTTCATGCATGCTCTACCGACAGCGACGATCGTTGCCGACCCACGGGGCCGCAAATTGGTCGTGCTGGTGGCATACACACTTGACGATAAAATGAGCGACGTCGCTCAAGGAGGGGAAAAATGAGCGACGTCGCTCATTTTATCGTTAAGTGTGTATGGACCTAAAGACAGTCAGAACCCTCTATCAGGCCATGAGTATAATACCATTATATTTCCAGAGGTGTGGCATGAAAACACTTACATCTGGAGGGGTATAATATATTGGTCAAATTGTTACTTCTAGATAGAAACAGATGCTGTCTACCTATTTTATATAAATTCTGCTAATACGTTTTACTTCTATCATAAGTCTCTAATTTGTATTTCTTTCTATGATGACCTACTAGGTATAGATATAGCTATAGTGGGCTCTCACACACAGAACATGCATTAATCATCTTAGGGTCGGTACTCACCTGGCCAATATTGGCACGATATGTTGTTTCAGGCCGATTTGGACCAACATATTGTGACATCGGCAGTGGGTATGCCTGATTGACATCGGCAGTGGGTATGCCTGATTGCGCATTCCCGTGGGTCACATGCGATATCTTCTGGTTGACCATGCTACACAGCTAATCAGAAGATATCGCATGCGACCTGGCGCAGTGTAGTGAAGGATGGAACAATGATCGTTCCGACCTTCATTACATCATTGTGATGTGTACCGTGAATACGATAAGTGAGCCCATTGGCCGACTTATCGGCTGAGTATACATCATTCTAATATGTAGCCAGCGTATATTCCAAACCAATGGTTACATTTTATAATTCACATAATAAATACATAATTAACTAGCCCTACCACACATCATTCCCATGTTAACCACTTTCATTACCGCTGTCTTGTCTGTTCATTCATAGCAGCTCATACTGTATAATCCTTTCTATTTGTCAATTGCTTCATTTATCCTTACTGTACGCTTTGTAACTATTATATTAGGGACTTGGCACAAAAGACTCAAAGAATATGAACAATGGGCCTAATTAATGTTTGTACGCAAATGCAATTGTCTACAAACACGAATTAGGCCCAAAGTTCAGAAATAAAAACAAAATGTAACTGAAAAAAGGCTTGGAGAAATATAGGGGGTCATTCCGAGTTGATCGTAGCTGTGCTAAATTTAGCACAGCTACGATCATCTTTCCTGACATACGGGGGGACGCCCCCAACCAGTGGCGTAACTAGAAGTTTTTCTCCCCCAAGCCAAAAAATTCTTCGGCGCCCCCCCATCCCCCATAATTGGCACTATTAAAGGGACAAACATGTGCGCGCCGATTGCGCGCGCGCCACAAAAAAGGGTGTGTGGCTTCGTTGGAATGGGCGTGGCTTTGCATAAAGGGGCGTGGCATTGCGGATAAAGACTTCCTTATACCCCAGTTTTGCAACCTGCACGCCCAGACGTTAGCCACCACAGGAAAGAAAAATAATCCTGATTCATGCCCCTTACATTATTTGTCATTTTTCCTCCTTATAGTAATGCCCAGTATACATTATGCCACATACTGCAATGGCCCTTAGACATTATTCCACACACAATAATGCACATGACACAATATGCACACACCATAATGCCCCGACACATTATGCCACACACCATAATGCCTGTGACACATTATGCCACACACCGTAATGCCTGTGACACATGACGACAGGAATCGCAATGCCCGTTATACATTATGCTACACACTGCAATGCCCCTGATACATTATAGCACATACAATGTCTGTGACACATTATGCCACACACCGTAATGCCTGTGACACATTATGCCACACACCGTAATGCCTGTGACACATGACGACAGGAATCGCAATGCCCGTTATACATTATGCTACACACTGCAATGCCCCTGATAGATTATAGCACATACAATGCCTGTGACACATTATGACACACACTGCAATGACCCTGAGACATTATACCACATACCACAATGCCCGTGATATAGTATACAGCACACCGTAATGCCTGACACATTATGACACACACCGCAATGTCCGTGATACATTATGCCACACACTGCAATGACCCTGAGACATTCTACCACATATCACAATGCCCGTGATATAGTATACCATACACCGTAATGCCTGTGATACATACTGCAATGCCCGTTATACCCTATGCCACACTGCAATGCCCCTGAGACATTATACCACATACCACAATGCCCGTGATATAGTATGCCACACACCGTAATGCCTGTGACACATTATGACACACACCGCAATGTCCGTGATACATTATGCCACACACCGTAATGCCCATTACACATTAAGTCCTACAGTAAGGCTTCTAATTACTTTTAAATTACCTGCTCGTTGCCAGGGGTTTCATGCTCTTGGTTCCATGCACGGTGCCAGGGGTTTTCATGCTCAGGGTGTCATGCTCGTTGCCAGGTGTTTCATGCACTGGGTGTCATGCTCGTTGCCAGGGGTTTCATGCACTGGGTGTCATGCTCGTTGCTAGGGGGTAGTGCTTGTTGCTAGGGCTGTGCTCCCAGTGCCACATATGTCCCCAGTGCCAGATATTCCCCCACGGTGCCAGGTACTCACATGCCCCAAGTGCCAAATATAGCCCCCCCCAGTGCCACATATGCCCCCAGTGCCAGATATTCCCCCACAGTGCCAGGTGCTCACGTGCCCCCAGTGCCAAATATACCCCCCCCATGTGCCAGGTACACATACAGTGCCATATATGCCCCCTCAGTTCCCCCCCAGTGCCATATATGCCCCCTCAGTGCCATATATGCCCCCTCAGTGCCCCCCCAGTGCCACATATGCCCCCAGTGCCAGATATTCCCCCACAGTGCCAGGTGCTCACATGCCCCCAGTGCCAAATATAGCCCCCCCCCATGTGCCAGGTACACATACAGTGCCATTTATGCCCCCTCAGTGCCCCCCAGTGCCATATATGCCCCCTCAGTGCCCCCCCAGTGTCATATATGCCCTCCTCCATGCCCCCCCAGTGCTATATATGCCCCCTCAGTACCCCCCTAGTGCCATATATGTCCCCAGTGCCATATATGTCCCCCCGCGCTCCCCCGCTGATGTATTGGAGGGACAAGGAGGGCACAGCGCGCGCCTCTCCCGTGTCCCTCCTGCATCTCCGTCGGGTCTAATAAAGGAAGTGCCGGTTCGTGAGCCAATCAGAGCTCACGAACGGCACTTCCTTTATTATACCCGACGGAGATGCAGGAGGGACACGGGAGAGGCACGCGCTGTGCCCTCCGTGTCCCTCCTTACAGCAGGGAGGGTTAGTGACAACAGATTGACATCTGCTCTACATCAGTGGCGCCACCGCAGCCCCTCGCCCCCAAGCCACCGCGAGGGCTGCGGGGGCAGTAGTTACGCCACTGCCCCCAACACAGTGCCGGCCCCCACCACAGAAGTGCAAAGGCATCGCACAGTGGCGATGCCTTTGCACTTCAAGAGTAGCTCCCGACCAGCGCAGCTTTAGCGTGCTGGCCGGGAGCTACTCCTCGCTCCCCGGCCCGCAGCGGCTGCGTGTGACGTCATGCAGCCACTGCGGCCCACCCCCCGTTCGGTCCAGCCACGCCTGCCGGACCATGCCCAAGTTTCGCGCCCGGACCGCGCCCACGAAACGGCGGCCAAATGCCACCGTTCCATCTTCCCCCGCCCAGCGACCGCCTCTGCCTGTCAATTAGGCAGAGGCAATTGCAGCCCTGCTACGGCCTTTGGCCATCTGGCATGCGCCGGCGCACTACGGCGCTGGTGCATGCGCAGTGGGGACCCATTCGCTTGGCTGCGATAAAAAGCAGCGAGCGAACGGGTCATAATGACTCCCATAAAGAGGTAACAGCTGAACATACAGAAACTAAATTTATGAGGGACAGACATGACAATGAGTCAGGTCTAGTGCTATGTCAGACAAACAGGAGAAGGGGCATGTGGGGTGGGGTGTGGGTGTGTGTGTGTGGGGGGGGGGGGGGTGCTCCTTGGACCTGCAAGAGTTTCCGAAACACACAAGTTTATTATTTTTTAAAAGACACAGATGAAGGAAACAAGTTTGAGAGTGATAAAACTTCCCAATAGAGAACTTTGTAAAATATATATTAACCTAAGTAAAGGTCTCTCATTTACACAGACAATATGTTTTAATTGTTTTAGATGGGGACATTTTTTTTTTAGGAAGGAAACTACTTTTAACTACATTTTACTATGTTAAGAGATCATTGGAAGTTACTCTCTGTCCTATTTCTAATGTTACTTATGTAAATATACAATAATTCTGGAATCATTGTTAGCTATTGTGATCCTTCTGTACTAATTTCTGACTATTGGAGAAATTAATAAATAAAATAATTAATAATAATAATAATAATAATAATAATAATAATAATTCATTATTGCCATTGTTATATTCCCTCTGCTGCTAATATTTTGTCCTGGGTCTCTAACAGCTGTCCTTTATTATCTGTGCTCTCCTAGAGAATTTATATTTAGTTAATCCTTGTAATAATACATTGTAACTATACTGAATTTAACAGCAGTATAATTAATGGAGCCACTCCCCTGCTGATGTGCATTTTACATTAAAATCTATACAAATAGAACAGGTGTTATAAAGGGAACATCCAGTAATAATATTTATGTATAATGGTTGGCAATATTTTAGGCCAGGGTTTTGAACTACAGTACAACCCCGAAGGTCCTCCCAGCAGGTTATCTACTCAGGATTTATTTAATCACGCACAGGTGATTTCATTTATTCTGCTGGGTCAGTAATGATCACACCGATTTCCTTAGGCAGAAATCCTGACAACTGATAATGTCGATATTATCTTAACCCATAAAGCTATACCTCTAGATACACTTTTACCGTGGAGCCGCTATGGCCGCTAGACTGAATACATGCGCTACGCACTTTGTACGCTATTTGCGTACAGAGTCCTGTACGTGGTACGTACTTAGCGTACACACGCCGCGCTGATTGTACAGAGTACGCACAGCGTGCGCACACACAATTGATAACCTTTAAACCTTATTCGTAATGCAATGCAATGTTATTCTTACACTCTAAACCATGTGCCGCAAAGCACTGTAATGATGTTATACTTTAAACCTTAAGTAGCGCTGGCGGTATAAAGTACCCGCAGTGCGTACACCATATCAATACTTACAAACCTTACACAGTTATATACGCTTTAAACCCTTGCAGGAAAGTGAGGACACAACACCGATATGTAGTTGAAACCACAGGGTTCTAAGGCCACAGTGGATTATTTCAAAAGGTAAAACAGTACAAATCATACACTACAGGCTAACAAGATAAATCTAAAACAGAATAATGGCTACAGTCAATGCACATATGTGAGAATGTTCGCAAGCGCAACCTGGACCAGTCCTCCGCTTATCAGGTAGAAAGCGTTCAGAGTCTTCTGACCGGCCAGGCAACAACGGGCTTTTTATACACAACTTACATACGCAATACAATGGTCACTGTAATCTCATTGTCCAGTGGACACAGAGATGTGTCTTTACATTACAGGAGAGGTCATAGGTTGATTTGAAAAGGTGGGCGATGTCTTTCTCAACTGCTCTTGGGGGTGGTATCCTCTGGATTCCCGCCGCATACATAATATACAGTAAATACATTTAATATCTATATTCTACTTTTGCACTTAACTATACTCAGGAACATGCGATCTTTCTCTAACCAACACCGGAATGTTACCCTTAAAATACCCTATAGCTGGATACTAGACATCACCTTCCAACCTTTATCTGACCCTTCCTATCATGCAAAGGCGAATCCCTTAGTCCTGGAACTGTTTAAACTCTTGATATTCGCTGATGTGGTGCAAGGGAGCTATATCTAAAATGTACACTATTCGGGTTAAATATGTAATGTTCTAATAACCCTCTACGCGCTCACAAACTCCACCGTAAATACCCATACCACGCGCAGGAACGCGGGAGCGATCATACGCAAATTGCGGATATGTGCACGCACGGCGGACCAAGTGCACGCGCAGCGGGCATGTGCATGGGGTTAGTACATGGTGTATGCATTACAATATTTTTCGACTTTTACAGTCCACCCTTTGGCAGTCAACAATAACTGCCACTATCTAAACATTAAACAGAAAAATATACAAAACAATATCTACAGATGATTGGATAAAAATACACAATACAATATCGACACATGATTGGATGGTAGGAGGAGAGGTGTAGGCGGGAAATGTATGACCTAGTGGGATAGTAAAAGCATGTATGTATGAAATCCATGTCTGAGGGGTATGTATCATCGTGCCGTATATGTTCTAGATAAGCTTCGAGGTATTGCGAAGTATACATTAAATCCTTCTTATCCCGTATTAAGGGTCTGTAAGTGGGCCAACAAACACTACCGAGCTCTTTTCGGCTTCTTGTTCCAACAAATGGGGTGCACATTTAGTTGATGATACATGGAGGGGGAACACATGTGAATGCTAATATGTGGATATCACCTGTCGACTATGTGTGTCACTACCTGAAGGTTGTAGAGATGAAGATAAGAAACATATAAAAAATTCATTCACATAACATTTGCGTAATCATTCTTGGGTGTTGATTGAAGTCTTCTCCGGATGGGTGTATTTTTGATGAGGGAAAACAAAGGAGAAACGGGTGAAAGAAACGGACCGTGGAATCACGTCTTATCACAACATTGTCTCTATTGATGGGTCATAAATTAAATCAGTTGCTGTACCAATGCCCCCGCTCCTTGAACTCATCACTTTTGTGCCGTGCTTGCGCCGTGTTAAAATTCGAACACACCTAAATATCAAACCAATAATTATGACAACTCCCAGGATACAAAGGAGTAACTTTCCTACACTCACGATAACATTTTGAGCCCACTCTCCTAAACCTGAGAACCAATTTCGTGGGTTCAACCATGAAACCCAGCCGGTCAGTTCATTACTCACAGCAGTAAGGGTAAGGTTGTGTCTCCTCCGGAACTCCCACTTCAACTGCAAGATATCATCCATCTTTTGATCTATGACCTCGGTTGGGTCATCAGTGCTGTTTGTAATATACGTGCAGCACTTCACACCATACTGAGTTGCCAAAGTGACACAGTACCCGCCTGTCATCGCTGTGATATAATTGAGAACCATCCTGTGCTGGATCAGTTCCATTTTGTAAGCTTGCAACTCCCTTCCTGTATACCTGAAGGTGTCATCATACATCTCGGTGATATTATCTATCAGATTCGCTAGCGCGTGGATATACCTATAATTTATAATTCCTCTGGCGGTACGGGTGATGTCTAACGTGAGTAGGAATTGAATCCCAGTGGATTCGTGGATTAAATTAGAGGCTGCGTGCTCTGTCCTATCTATAAGGTGTCTCTTAACGATGTGTTCATAGTGAGTATGAGTGTAAGGAGCTTGAGCATTGCGGTGAACGTCTTTCATCTTATCATGGGTTATGGTCATTACTTCTGGCAACACTCTTCCAATGTAACACAATCCCTCTGAGTTTGGGGCAAGCCACTTATACGCCTTCCTCCCGCATATGAAATAAGCATCATCGGGGAGAACATATGGGACAGAATATGACATTACCATATTGCAAACTTTCCAAGTGAAAAACCCAATCCCTAGTTCTCTCATCTGTTCAGTACACGTATCAGGCTGTATGATATGCGCACAGTACCCTGGTGATACTTCTCCAACCCGCATGGTCTTACTTCCTAGAGTATACCTATACCGAAAATACCTTCCACCGTCGGTTATTTGGCGTATAAGTTCAGAGTCTACGGGCATTCTATCAGCTCTGTGTGAAAATGCCATGGTCTGGTTATTCCATGACACTTCCCAATTTCCCGGCTTTCGGGAATTGGAAATGTTGAAACATACTAAGGATCTATCCACATGATATTGGTGGAGCTTCAAACTAGGGGGCCTAGAAATATTAAATTTCTTGTCCACCGGTCTCCCACCCCGTAATTTAAGTACCTCATCTATTATTAGAGGGTATGGTACTAGTCCTGACTTGCTCTGACCTTGAGGTACTTGTGAGCACACCCAGCATTTTGTTTGGTTTAAAACCTTGCCCACTAATGAGTGATAGTCCATGTTGATATTAAGGCTGGACTGACATCTCTGGATGCACCCGTCCTCAACTATGTTTTCAGTTTCTACAAATACAATTTTCCTCAGCCAATAACCCTTCACAGTGCCTCCTAGTTTCTATACTACCAGATCGTTTTCTGATACTCGCCTTTGCTCGATGGAGGTGTTGCTCTTGGAATTCTACAAATCCGTCCTTGTCATCAGTACCCATTCCAGATCCTTTCTCGACCTCTCTGATACTCTCACCGAAACAGACTGCTCTGGTCAACAACAGGGTCAACAGGAAAATCCGGAACACAGTCTCTTGGGGTAAGTCCATCTTGTTAAGGGGAGAGAAAAGGGAGCAAGAAGGGGGGGAAAGGAGGGTAATGGGAGATGAATAAAATAATAAAATGGAAAAAGAAATTTGGTGCGACAACCGCCTCTGGTCTTGTAGTTCTCCGTGCTCAGGTGCAGTGACAACAGTCCTGCCTCTCAACCTTCCCGGAACAGACACTCCAGTGATACGATTTCCTCTACACTCTGCTCTTTGTCACGGGTTTTCTCTGGGTCAGCGACCTTCTTACAGTGGGACGAGTGGACCCAAGTCTCTCTTTCGGCAACCTTTAATGCTGTCGTGCTGGTTAGTAAGACTTGGTATGGTCCTTCCCACCTGTCAATGAGGCAACCTGAGCTTAGAAAATTTCGAATCATTACATAATCCCCAGGTTCAATGTCATGACAATTACTGTTTGGTAGGTCAGGAATCACCAGCTTTAGATTTCTGTTTTGATTCCTCAACTGCTGGCTCATCTTAACCATATATTTTACAGTTATCTCATTATTGCATTTCAAATCATCCTGGGGGTCAATCATTACATGGGGTTGTCGACCAAAAAGAATCTCAAAGGGTGATAGGTTAAGGGGGGACCTGGGAGTGGTTCTGATGCTGTACAATACAAGTGGCAAAGCTTCTGGCCACAACAATCCAGTTTCAGCCATCACTTTGCTCAGCTTGTTCTTAATAGTGCTGTTTACTCTTTCCACCTTCGCACTCGCCTGTGGGCGGTACGGAGTATGCAGCTTGCTATTAATCCCCATCAGTTTGCACATAACCTGAAAAACTTCACCTGTAAAATGGGTACCCCTATCGCTTTCAATTATCCTAGGGATACCCTATCTGCACACAAATTCCTGCACAATTTTCTTTGCAGTGAACGTAGCAGTATTTGTGGCAGCGGGGAACGCTTCTACCCAATTTGAAAACACATCAATACAAACTAACACGTATTTTAAATTTCTGCAGGGTGGCAACTGTATGAAATCAATCTGTATTACCTGAAAAGGGCCGTCTGTTGGCGGGATATGGGATGGTTCTGTTGGTATTGACTTTCCAATATTCTTCCTCAAGCAGATAAGACATTGCATTGCTCTCTTACCTGCATGAGAAGAGAATCCTGGCGCGCACCAGTAGGCTCTCACCAGCATACCCTCTTTACCCAGATGAGTCAGACCGTGTGCCGCCTCAGCTAAGCTTGGAAGATATGCTCTGGGGGCTACTGGCTTACCTTGTCCATCTGTCCAGAGTCCTGAGGACTCCTGGCCATACCCCTTTGACCTCCAGACTGCCCTTTCCTGTGGAGAACACAAATTTTGCATTTCACTTAGTTTTTTGTGTATTGACGGTATTGAATATCATCAGTGATGTGATATCTGTTTGTATGGGGGTGCTGGCTGCTGATTTAGCAGCTTCGTCTGCCCGGCTGTTACCAAGTGACACTGGGTCTTGACTGTAAGTGTGGGCTTTGCACTTGATAACAGCCACTCTGTCAGGTTCCTGTTTCGCTGTTTTTATATGGGATGCATGCGCTACAGGTGTGCCAGCTGCCGTCATGAAATTTCTGAGGCGCCATAGGGCCCCGAAATCATGCACTACTCCAAAGACATACCTAGAATCTGTATATATATTGTCTGACTTACCCTTAGCCAATTCACACGCTCTGGTTAGGGCGACCAGCTCAGCAACTTATGCTGAGTGCGGTGGGCCCAGGGGCTCAGCTTCTATGATACCTCTGTCATCTACGACTGCGTATCCAGTACACAGGTCTCCCGAGTCCATCTGTCTGTGGCAACTACCGTCAGTGTAAAAAGTAAAATCTACGCCTTCCAGTGGGTTGTCACTAATGTCGGGTCTTGCAGTGAAAGTTTGGTTCAGATATTCCATACAATCATGTGTGTCAGTGTCTATACTAAATCCTCCTTCACCATCATTCTCATCCTCCACCCTTTGTGCCTGTCCAGGCACACCTGGGAGATAAGTTGCAGGATTTAGTGCGCTGCATCTCTTTATGGTGATGTTTACAGGGGCCATTAGTGCTAATTCCCACCTTGTAAACCGTGCAGATGAGACATGTCTGGTTTGGGCAGAGTTCAGTAAGGCTGACACTGCATGAGGTGTATGGATGGTCAGGTTGTGTCCTAACACTACGTCTTCGCTTTTACTCACTAGCAAAGCTATCGCTGCAACACTTCGCAAGTAAGTGGGGAGAGACCGTGCTACGGTGTCCAACTGTGCACTGTAGTAAGCTACCGGCCTGCTGGCATCACCATGTCTCTGGGTTAGGACACCTGCCGCACACCCAGCACTTTCCGTACCGTACAATTCAAAGGGTTTCCCATAATCTGGCATGCCTAATGCAGGTGCCTGTGATAGGCATTGTTTAAGTTTCTCAAATGCCAGTTCGGACTCATCTGTGTGAGAGATCCGATCTGGTTTGTTCGAGGAGACCATTTCCTGTAAAGGTAAAGCCAGTATGGAGAACCCTGGGATCCAGTTTCGGCAGTACCCACACATTCCAAGGAAAGTGCGGATCTGTTGCTGGGTTTGTGGCAGAGTCATGTCGCGAATCGCCTGTATTCTATCAGCGGTGAGGTGTCTAAGTCCTTGTGTCAAGCAATGTCCCAAATATTTTACCTTGGTCTGGCACAACTGTAACTTATCCTTTGAAACCTTGTGTCCCATATTAGAAAGGTGAAACAGAAGCTGTTTCGTGTCTTTCAAGGATGCTTCGAGTGAATCAGAACACAGCAGTAAGTCATCTACATACTGTATTAATACTGATCCGCTCTCAGGTTGAAAGGATTGTAAACAGTCATGCAAAGCCTGGGAGAAAATACTTGGGCTGTCAATGAAACCTTGGGGTAGGCGAGTCCAGGTGTACTGTACTCCCCTGTATGTGAATGCAAATAAATATTGGCTGTCAGGGTGCAGAGGGACTGAAAAGAAAGCAGAACAGAGGTCAATGACAGTGAAAAATTTCGCAGTAGGGGGAATTTGCATGAGGATGACAGTTGGATTTGGCACTACGGGGAATTGGCTCTCAACTATCTTGTTTATCCCTCTTAGATCCTGCACTAGTCTGTAACCCCTCCCCCCACTCTTTTTCACAGGGAAGATGGGACTATTGGCAGTGCTGGACGTCCTAACTAGGATGCCCTGTTGTAGCAAGCGCTCTATGACTGGGTACACTCCTAATTCCACCTCTGGCTTCAGAGGATACTGTGGGATTTTTGGAGCTATCCTACCATCTTTTACTTGCACTACTACAGGAGCTACATTTGCCATCAATCCAGTGTCTTGTCCATCTTTGGTCCAGAGGGATTCCGGTATCTGGGAGATCATTTCCTCTACCTTGGATGGACATCTGTCTATAACAGCAGAGTGTGACATTAACCTTTGTGGGGTGTCTAACATATCCTGCACTTCCTGAACGTGATTCTCGGGTATATCTAAGAAGACACCCTCAGGAGTACAATATATGACACACCTCATCTTACACAATAAATCTCTCCCAAGTAGATTAGTCGGAGCCGATGCGGCTAGCAGAAAGGAGTGCTTGGTCTGCAAAGGCCCTATTGTAATCTCCGCTGGTCTGCTTAAAGGGTAGTGTTGCACTATTCCTGGTACTCCCATTGCTGAAATTGTTTTACCCGTGGTCTTCATACCTACCGTTGAATTTAACACTGACCTGGCCGCCCCTGTATCTACAAGGAAAGGTAGTGATCTACCAGCTACATCAACTGTGACCTCGGGTTCATTTCCAAGGCTAGCAATCAACTTCACTGGCTGCAGACTACAGGTGTGGCCTAACCCCTATTGTATGTTGTGACCCTCCCGCAGCGTGCTGGCAGCTACAATATGTGAGGGGGGTAGCTGAGAATTTTCAGAGGTCTGCCAGTCCCTCCTAGGTGGGTACCTTCTTGTTTCCCCTGCATGTGGCTTATAACTCCTCCTATGCGATCCCTGATCCCAATTACGTGTGTTATGCTGTGAGTCATGTTCTAGTCTAGGGGTTCGATATACCTTATGTGTGCCTTTATAATTACAGTTCCGTGCGTAATGTCCTTCCTTCTGGCAATTATAACATTTTACTACATACGACATACCATCAGGGGTCTGGAGTTTTGGCTGATGTGACTTCGTTGTCAGGGCTTTTATACTTACTGTCATCAGCTTATCCCCCTGTGACTCCCTGTGCTTAATGATGTTCCGATCGTGCTCGATAGCGGACTCTCTTAATGCAGCCACCGAAATACCTCTCCAGTTAGGTTGAGTGGTTTGTACCCTTGTTCTCAACGTTTCTTTTAACCCGTCCATTAATACTGTCACAGCTACCTCTCTATGATGTACATTTTCCTTAATGTCCTCGATCCCAGTGTATCTAGCCATTTCCTGCAGTGCTCGATGGAAATATTCAGAAGCAGTTTCACCTTCTTTTTGTCTTATGGAAAAGATTTTATTCCATTTGACAACAGTAGGGAAATATACTCCTAATTGTAGATTGATCTGTCGTACATTCTGAGTGTATT
Organism: Pseudophryne corroboree; assembly: GCF_028390025.1. Taxonomy (NCBI): domain Eukaryota; kingdom Metazoa; phylum Chordata; class Amphibia; order Anura; family Myobatrachidae; genus Pseudophryne; species Pseudophryne corroboree. Next base: position 846,172,071 of record NC_086447.1, on the reverse strand, counting down.
CATCAGTGAGAGGTACTTCTACGTCTAATTTACAATCAGCAATAAATTTCACAGGGTCAATATTGGAGGGTAAACATGCCCGTAGCACTGTTCACCAATCTTTGTTTGTGGGTTCGGTGGCGTTACCTAATTCTCTAATAAACCTCTGACATGCGGCTAGATCCTTTCTGGGATCGGGAAATTCAGACATAATTGTCCTCAATTCTGTCCGGGACCAAGGACAATGCATAGCAATGTTCCTGATGGGAGTGACTCCCTGAGCGTCAGTCTTCCCATTGGGGACTGCGATCACCCTGACAGGATTTAGTTCAATTACATCATTCTGAGTTGCTTCTACAATGTGAGGTGCTATTGTCTCTGCATAATGTACGGTACCGTACTTACCTGTGGACACAACCTTACCTGTCCCTCCGCTAGGGGCCTTTGCTACTGCTCTTACTGGTTGGGCCGTGCCCACTTGTGTGTCTTGCATGGTGGCTGCTAGAGAGAGTGCCGATATCGTGCTGGGCTCGTCTTCTTGGTCGCAGTCCTGAGGGAAGTTTAAGATGGGATACAACTTGCACAGGTTAGCATTAATACATTTATCAAGTTCACTCTTATCATATATTAGTATGCCATTGTCTGTAGCCACTTTCTCCCCTGTAATATACGGTGGTGGTGGTGCAGTTGCTATCAGTTTCCTGCTAGGGTTGGAACCGGCTGCGTGAGCTAGTTCCCTCTGCATATCACCCTCTTGTTGCCATAAATGTAAACAGTTTGCGTGTCTGACCCTTTGTTTTCGGGATTTTAACAGACATATCCTAATCCTTAAATTCTGCAACACCTCTGGATTAAAACTGCCTACCTTAGGGAATGGTTCCCTATCTTCCGCAGTCATACGTTCCCATTCATTGCATAAAACCTCTGCATGTGATCCATATTTCTCACACATTATGTACCTCGCCGACCCCTTGGGCCGCGGAATATCAACCTGAACCCTGGTTGATCGTCCCTTACTTGAGCAACTGGCCCCCATATTTTGCAGGTATTGCCTTCTCAGCTAATTCCTACAAAAAACCAAAATACTCAATGTAAGGCAACGGTGAAAGTTCAACGAGTGCTCTCACCGCCCACGTTGGCCAATACACCTAAACACTGTCGTCAGCGCCGGTACGTACCCAACCTAGGGCCCCTGTGTAACCTCTATTCACTGGAAGTATATGGGAGTGACTTACCCTTCCCAGTAAATATTGGTTGTTGGAGATTTCCTGAGTGACCAGTGAAAACTCCCTTAAAATAAAAAACTGTTACACAAATCACGTTTGCGTATGCTACACCTAGCGCTTATGATCCCGCGATTTTACGCAAAGCTCGTAAAAGGGTATCACGTTGAGCTAAGTATTGCACCCACGAACGTGCGGTCCAATCGCACAGCATATAGGTAACTGTTACTTATCCGCCGTACGACCAATGGAATCGTTTTTCAGGCTGCGAAACCTCAGCCAGAGCGTTTCTGAACGGGCCTATATGGGTTCTTCGCTAACCCCCGGGCTGCGATCTCTAAACAAATACCTCGCTGACCTTTGGTCTGCGGTACTCTATACCTTCGCTGACCTTTGGTCTTCGATATCTACTACTTTGCTCCCTTGTATTTTAATCAATGTTAACGTGAGCAAGCCACTCTCACGCCACCAAGTGTCCACTCACCTGGTGTGGTCTCATACGGGATCCCGAATTCCCTGGGTCCACAAAACCTTTTGTTTGCACACTCACGCTCGTTCACTCATATACACTTTGGTTTTTCTGTACAGAAAATTAACTTTCATTCAGATAAAACAGCCTTAGTGCCAGAGGTAATACAGTAAAAAGGTTTTTAAACTAAATATTGGAAACTGAACAATTTGTGCTATTATCGCGTGGCTACCGTCTCGCACTTAAAATAAAACAATGCTATTGTGTGATTTGTACTTAGCGGTCGTACCTTTACGCAGGTTGCGTAAACACGCCACGTGTATATGCCTTTACGTTGCGTACGCAGTCCCGTACTTTGTCCGAGACACGTGTACAAAGGCCGTACGTCCGCAGTACTACAAATCCCACACTTCTATAAATGTAAGCGATATTTAACTATAATCGCTCACTTAACACAACACACAGTTTCTTCTGTATAAACCTTTACAACTAGGCCAGGCTGCGTGTGCGTCTTACACTTACTTCCTTAAATATTAACTATATTTTAACTAAATAGCAACAAATTTTCTCAGTACAGGTCAAAATGAATCTAATAATCGCTACTTATGGCAATAATGCGAGCAGATATGCAAAGTACAAAATACAGGTGCATGCGTGTGTTGTGTGCGCATTTGGCGCCAAAACAGAAATTTACAGACTTTAAAAATAGCTTTTCGTTCTTACCTTACGGATCCCTCCAGCATCCCTACAAACCATGCAGGGCAGACGCTTATCTAATCAGCACTAGTGTATCCACCAACCAGGAGAAGGCTTATGTGGGATACCTTTCCGCCCTTTGCTGATAGATAAAGTCTGCTTTAACCTGCTAGGCTGCGGGTATGAGGAAAAACTGGACGAGCTCCCAATTGATAATGTCGATATTATCTTAACCCATAAAGCTATACCTCTAGATACACTTTTACCATGGAGCCGCTATGGCCGCTAGACTGAATACACGCGCTACGCACTTTGTACGCTATTTGCGTACAGAGTCCTGTACGTGGTACGTACTTAGCGTACACACGCCGCATTGATTGTACAGAGTACGCACAGCGCGCGTACACACAATTGATAACCTTTAAACCTTATTCGTAATGCAATGCAATGTTATTCTTACACTCTAAACCATGTGCTGCAAAGCACTGTAATGATGTTATACTTTAAACCTTAAGTAGTGCTGGCGGTATAAAGTACCCGCAGTGCGTACACCTTATCAATACTTACAAACCTTACACAGTTATATACGCTTTAAACCCTTGCAGGAAAGTGAGGACACAACACCGATATGTAGTTGAAACCACAGGGTTCTAAGGCCACAGTGGATTATTTCAAAAGGTAAAACAGTACAAATCATACACTACAGGCTAACAAGATAAATCTAAAACAGAATAATGGCTACAGTCAATGTACATACGTGAGAATGTTCGCAAGCGCAACCTGGACCAGTCCTCCGCTTATCAGGTAGAAAGCGTTCAGAGTCTTCTGACCGGCCAGGCAACAACGGGCTTTTTATACACAACTTGCAAACGCAATACAATGGTCACTGTAATCTCATTGTCCATTGGACACAGAGATATGTCTTTACATTACAGGAGAGGTCATAGGTTGATTTGAAAAGGTGGGCGATGTCTTTCTCAACTGCTCTTGGGGGTGGTATCCTCTGGATTCCCGCCGCATACATAATATACAGTAAATACAGTTAATATCTATATTCTACTTTTGCACATAACTATATGCAGGAACATGCAATCTTTCTCTAACCAACACCGGAATGTTACCCTTAAAATACCCTATAGCTGGATACTAGACATCACCTTCCAACCTTTATCTGACCCTTCCTTTCATGCAAAGGCGAATCCCTTAGTCCTGGAACTGTTTAAACTCTTGATATTCGCTGATGTGGTGCAAGGGAGCTATATCTAAAATGTACACTATTCGGGTTAAATGTGTAATGTTCTAATAACCCTCTACCTGCTCACAAACTCCGCCGTAAATACCCATACCACGCGCAGGAACGCGGGAGCAATCATACGCAAATTGCGGATATCTGCACGCACGGCGGACCAAGTGCACGCACGGCGGACCTAGTGCACGCGCAGCGGGCATGTGCATGGGGTTAGTACATGGTGTATGCATTACAATATTTTTCGACTTTGACACAACATTACATGTTGGTTCTTCTTGATGACTGGAGAGGAAAATCCCAATCTTAGGCTAATCAAAACAGAGAGGCAACATTAGTTGGATCCCTATTTCTAAATGAGTATACTCTTATCCAATATGTTTTTATATGTTTCTTTTGATATGTTTTTATATGTTTCTATCACTTCTGATGATTTATTAGCATAATATTTAGTTAAAGTAATTATCTTCCAAAACTTCTCCGACCTTTATCCCCATCTAAAAGTTTGGAAACAACAGGAAAAATTAGAGACATTTGTTTAGGAGGTCAATGTGTTTTTCAGAAAGCTCCTTCTTGGAAAAAGTTATCATTGTCAAACAGGTTTCCTTATTTATTTTCATCTGCAAGTTCTCTTTGTGTGTTTTGGAAAGTCTTTCAGGTCACAAAAGTCTTTGATCTCTAATACTCCCCTACCTCATCTTGAACTTTTCATATGAAGGGAGAGTCTACTTGGTGCTGTCTTGGTTATTGTTTTAATGTGGTTGCTGTGACAGAGACTATTTTAATTAGAAGGCCTCTAGTCACCATCCAGTGGTGCAAGCAAAAAAAAAAGCAACAAAGTTAGACCTTATTTCAAGGTACTGTGCTCAGTGTGGGTCTTCTGATACGCCTTTTCCACCAAACTTATTACCCGGGTTACTGCTGGAGCAACCCAGGTTAAGGTTTGGTGGGAAAAGATCAAAATGACCCGGGATGTATTACCGGGGAATCGACATTGTAGCTACCAGGGTCGAACCTTGCACCAACCTGGGTAGCCTGCTGTGTGAATGGTGTGACCCGGGTCAAGTAACCTAGGTCATGCTAATAACATACAGAGAGTCGAATCACCCGCCCTTGGGATGATGTTATCTTTAAGCACCTGCAGAGGGAAGACAGGGCAATAACCTGCATCCAGCCACAAGTATTAATGGGGTTTCAAGCTGCTGTGACATGGCTTGAAACTTGTCAGACATGGGTTTTTGGTGGAAAAGGGGTATTATTGTGCTGGTCAATGTGCATTCACATACACAAATTGTCCATAACAGTAAGTGTTTGTAAATGAAAAGCTGAACAACACCAGTAAACAAGTTTTTGAATGTTTAACTTAAAAACTTGCACATTCATTATGCTCTAGTCTAAATACCTTCTTTCCCAAACACACCATGTACCTTAAATGATTGTACTTTATTGCACTCCATGGTATTCTCTCCAAAGCAAATACATAATTAATTCTCCCTGCACCCCACCCCTCTGTACACTTTGCCACCTCAATTATCTACTCACCTCTTATTAACACTCATGAGCTTCTTACTTACTTTGACAATAACATCCACAACCTGCCATCATAAAAAACATTCACAAACCTCCTACAACTATATTTATTTCTCTCTCTTACTTTTGTTAGCTGGTGACATTTCACCAAACCCAGGCCCCATACACTTGCCCCACTCACATTCACCTGATTCACAGCAATACAGAAATCCAGCTAAGCTCATAAACATCACATGTCTCCCAACACTCTCCAAATTTTTAAAATGTGGCTTATGGAATGTACAATAACAAATGTTATTGCACAAATGTTCGTAACAAATGAACATCCGTTCATGACCTCTTGATTCTTGATATCTAACAACTTCAACCTGCTGGCTATAATAGAAACAAAGCTCACACAATCAGACACGGCCTCCCCTGCAGTACGGTCACATGGTAGTCTCTACTTCACACACCTCCAAGCCTGGTAACAGTAAAGGAGGTGGGGTTGGATAATTACTATCCCAATCTTTCGCATACACAGTTCTACAACAGGTTCCATCACTCACATTTACATCATTTGAAGTACATTCACTCAGAATGTACACTCCTTTATCTCTGCATGTTGCAGCTATCTATCGCCCACCTGGGCAACCCAAACAATTTTCTAGAAGATTTATCTGCCTGGCTCCTTTACTTCTTAATCTCTGACATCCCCACTATCATCATGGATGAATTAAATATTGCTATTGATAGTCCAAAATCTGCTACTTATGCCTCCAATGTACTCCCTTTCTCTCTCGGCCTTTCCCAATGGACTGACTCCTCTGCTCATCAGGAGGGCCACTGCCTTGATCTAGTATTCAAGCATATATAGTGGCAGATGCTCAATTAGCTTAATGATATCATTCAGGTGCTTGAAAGGGAGGGGTTTTTCTAAGCAGTAAAAAAACACATTTTGTTTTCCCCAGCACCCTGAATAATAGCAGTAACCAGATTTAAATCCCATGAAATATCTTAGAATTCAGAGATTTTGGTTACATATATCTGTGCAAATGTATTTATTAGCCCCCAATCCACATCAAGGCCTTGACGTGGCTTGGGGCTTATACATACATTTGTGCAGATATATGTAACCAAGATCTCTGAAATCCCATACAATATTTTAGAATTCAATCTGGTTACTGCTATTATTCAGGGTGCTGGGGGAAATAAAATGTGTTTTTTTCTGCTTAGTAAAACCCCTCCCTTTCAAGCACCTGAATGATATCACTAAGCTAATTGAGCATCTGCCACTATATATGCTTGTTGTGAGAGGCAGAAAGGGCAATGCATTAGGAGGAGATGCAGGTCCTGATATGCCATATAGAGCATTATGGGGTTGCTCCAAGGTAGATAGCTCTTAGCTTTGATATATTATAGCAGGGAGCCATTATCATGTTGCTCCTTGCTGGTTAATCATAGACCCAGATTAGGGTTGTGGAGGTGCGGGATGTGGTGCCCCTGGATTGGCTGAACTGGATGGCTTTAGTGTGGCATACCCTTACACTTTATTAACACTTATCACATACTAATTTCTTTAACACTATTTCTTATGTTAATTACATCTAATTTTTGTATCACTTTCTCTGTAGCTTCGGCTTCTTAACACTAATCTATTAACATTATAGTTTTTTCACTGGTATGCTGCCCTGGGCTGTCTGGCTTATGCTGAATTTTGGGGTGCCATGCCCTGCACTTAGATATAGCGCTAGGGACCCCCAGTGGCATCAGAAGGCGGGTGCGGGGGGTGCAGCCCGCACCTGGGTGTCCCCCTTGGATGGGGTGACACCAAAGTGCCAGCTCTTCTGTAGTGACAGGAACCCAGTGCTGCAGTGAGATAAACTCCTGCAGCACTCGGCTCTTGTCACAGAGAAGAGCCAGCACTGCACGCTGAGCAGTCTCTGGGGGCAGCCAGCATTTTCAGAGAAGCTAGACATGCCCACTGAGCAAAGAAAAAAAAGATCTGAGATGCCACGCCACTTTTGATTTAGGCCACGTCCCCTTTTTGGGCGCCCGCGGCTCCGGCGGTAAGGGTGTGTGTGATAATACAGAGTGTGCTTCGGGTGTCACCACACCCGGTGACGCCTCTGCGGACCCCCAATATATACAGAGAAGCCTTGATGCGGCTTGGGGCTTATACATACATTTGCGCAGATATATGTAACCAAGATCTCTGAATTCTAAGATATTGTATGGGATTTAAATCTGGTTACTGCTATTATTCAGGGTGCTGGGGGAAACAAAAGTGTTTTTTTTCATGCATTGATCTAGTAATAACCAGACTATGCTCAGTTTCTGAATTCACTTACACCCCTTTCCCTCACTCAGATCACAACCTTATCTCCTCCATTACTTGAAAGTCAGTGTCACTGAAAGTCCTCCAATCCTCCTCCAACTTGCAGAAATATTAACGCTATTAAGTTTCAAGAGCTTTCCACCTCACTCCAACAACTGCTTTCACCTATTTCTGCATTTACTTCTGAGGCGGCTGTATCACACCTAAACCAGGCTCTAGAAATAGCACTTGATGAAGTGGCTCCAGCTAACCATCACACTCCACGTAGGACTAGATGCCAACCTGACACTCTAAATTAACAAGACACCTACAAAAAATGTCACATAAAGTTAGTGGTTTAAATCTCATATTCCAAATGACTTCCTCACATAAGACTGTCTACCACTATTATCGTAATGCCCTGAACACTGCCAAACAAACATATTTCAAACATATTTCAAAACTCTCATCTTTGCTCAAGCCTCTACTTTTTAATACATTTAAATCACTTCTCAACCCTCCCTCACCCAACCCACCAGCCACTATCAAGGCGCAAAATCTTGCTTCCTACTTCAAGGACAAGATTGATAAGATCCAAGATGAAATGGTATGCTTTTCCTCAGTCAGTGACCTACTCAATAACCCACCTGAACCCTCAGGCACTTTCTCTTCATTTGATCCCACAAATGAAGATGAAGTATCAACACTTTTCTAATCCTGCTACCCTACTATCTCTTCTCTTGATCCTATACCCTCACAAATAAGTACATCTATTTCTCCTGTGCTCATCCCAACCTTAACTAACATCTGTAATCTCTCTCTCTACTGGTATCTTTCCTTCACTGTTCAAGCATGCAGTGATTACTCTTATTCTGAAAAAACTAAATTCTGACCCTGTCTCTCAAACTACTTGCATATCTCTCAGCTCCAATGTCCATCCAAGCTACTTGAGAAACTTCCCTAGACTCGCCTCACACACTTTCTTAACTCACACAACTTATTGGACATACACATCAGCCAGGCTTTCATTCCCAACACTCCACAGAGACAGCTAAAGTAGTGAATGATCTGGTCACTGTGAAGTCTAAAGGCCATTACTTCATTACTCACTTCTTATTCTTCTAGATCTCTCTGATGCTTTTGACACTGTTGACCACTCTCTTCTCATACAAACACTACAATCCCTAGGTCTACAGGACACAACCCTTTCTTTGTTCCTATCCTACCTATCTAATTGCTCCTTCAGTGTCCGCTTCTCTGAATCCACCTCCTCTCCGCTACCTCTTTCAGTTGGAGTACCGCAAGGCTTAGTCTTAGATCCTCTGCTTTTCTCAATCTATACCTCATCTCTTGGTAAACTAATCAGCTCTTTTGGATTTCAGTATCATCTGTACGCAGATGATACTTAAATCTACCTACCCTCTTCTGACTTGTCTCTATCTGTATTGGTCCGTGTCACTGAATGCCTCTCTGCTGTTTCATCTTGGATGTTATCTCGCCACCTCAAACGTAATATTTCCAAAACAGAGTTAAAATTCTATTTCCACCGGCCTAAAGTAGTTACCAACCTGATATCTCTATCACTGTTGAGAACTCGACAATCAACCCTACCCCACAAGCTCGCTGCCTAGGTGTCATCCTTGACTCTGAACTGTCCTTTGTTCCCCACATTCAATCTGTCTCAAAATCATGTTACATGCATCTAAATAACATATCCAAAATACAACCATACCTTACACCAGACACTGCAAAAACTGTAATCCACGCTCTCATTATCTCCCGCATTGATTATTGCAATAGTCTTCTTACTGGTCCTACCAAAAAAAGACTCTCACCACTACAATCCATTCTGCATGCCGCTGCGAGGCTAATCTTCCTCGCTAGACGTTCATTGTCTACAGATCCACTATGTCAGTCCCTCCATTGGTTACCTGTATTCTACCGTATTCAATATAAAATATTTCTACTCAGACACAAGGCCATTATCCAAACTACACCCATATACATCTCTTTGCTTATCTCAAAATATCTCCCAACCCCACCACAAGATCTAGGTCTCTCATCCACTCATCCATACTTACTCCCATGCATGATTGAAGGACTTTCTTCGTGCTGCACCCACTCTGTGGAATGCCCTATCACGCACAATAAGACTCTCCTCTAGTCTCTAAATCTTCAAGCGTTCCCTGAAAACTCACCTAGTCAGACAAGCTTATCAAATTCATGCAATAGATAACACCTATCCTTGTGTATCAATGCCTATTTCCCTATAGATTATAAGCTTGCGAGCAGGGCCTTCCTACTTCTGACTGTCTGTTGTTACCCAGTTTTGTTTTATCATTGTGTCCAAATGTAAAGTGCAACAGAATTTGCTGCGCTATATAAGAAATGATTAATACATAATAAATAAATAAATAATTATTGAGTTGGTATCCAGCACATTACCATCGTTAAGACAAAGGGGGTAATTCCGAGTTGATCACAGCAGGAACTTTGTTAGCAGTTGGACAAAACCATGTGCACTGCAGGGGAGGCAGATATAACATGTGCAGAGAGAGTTAGATTTGGGTGTGGTGAGTTCAATCTGCAATCTAAATTGCAGTGTAAAAATAAAGCAGCCGGTATTTACCCTGCACAGAAACAAAATAACCCACCCAAATCTAACTCTCTCTGCACATGTTATATCTGCCTCCCCTGCAGTGCACATGGGGGGTAATTCCAAGTTGATCGCAGCAGGAAATTTTTTAGCAGTTGGACAAAACCATGTGCACTGCAGGGGGGGCAGATATAACATGTGCAGAGAGAGTTAGATTTGGGTGGGTTATTTTGTTTCTGTGCAGGGTAAATACCGGCTGCTTTATTTTTACACTGCAAATTAGATTGCAGATTGAACACACCCCACCCAAATCTAACTCTCTCTGCACATGTTATATCTGCCTCCCCTGCAGTGCACATGGTTTTGCCCAACTGCTAATAAAAATCCTGCTGCAATCAACTCAGAATTACCCCCAAAGTGAGAGGAAATCCACACCTAATTGACTGGCCCCCTGTATTTCTTATGACTGTATATCTTTCATTAAATCCTGACGTGTAAATAATAAATTTTTTTGGTGGTTCTTCCCTGAATTCCTTCATAGTTCATTCTAGTTTCTAAGGATTTTTCTGTATCTGAATAATCTAGGGTACTGATTTTCAACCTTTGACAACTCACGGCACACTTAACAAGATTTAAATATTGCCAAGGCACACTCAGATATAATGGAGATGCATGGTGCAGTTGCGTGTCCTAGGATGTCATGTCGCAGCTTCTCCATAGGTAATGCCTGACCCACATCTGAGAAAGCCAGAAGAGCACAACACTGCCCGGGCCCAAAATTAGATCTGGCTCTGCAACCACTAAACCCACCAGTATTGATCGTTCCAGGGCCGCAGTAGCGACAAAACTGACCGGCCTGGCTCTGCTTCTATGGCGACACACCTGGAGACTGCTCAGGGCACACTGCTTTAGTAGCTGGTTTAGTAGCTAAATCACAGAAATATTGCTTAGGTTAGTACATATAGCCATAAACCTGACAAAGTACTCTATAAAATTTAGGGGTTAATTAAATTTGCAGCAATGGCAGAGATACCTGTGATGCAATGCCCCCTATTGTGCCCAGGGCCGTCTTAACAGCAGTGTAGGCCCCTGGGCACAGCAATGCACTGGGGCCCCTACCCATCCTCCAGCTGTAGGGATGGGGGGTGCTATCAGCGGCAGGGATGTGCAGTCAGGTGAGGCAGTGCCTCCCCTGTCATTAATGATTACAATAATACAAAGAAGATACCTATGACACATATTCAGTGTCATAACTTAGTATTCTCTTTATATTATTCTAATCTTTGCAATGCATTAAACTAGTTTGGGAGGCACTGATAGCAGTGACTCCCATTGAAAATGGGAACGAGGATACAGCAGGTGGGCGGGGCCAAGCACTAGGCTGTAAACTATAGAAGTTTATAGACCTATAGAAGTGCCTCGCTGACAGGGATGGGCTTTCAGCCAACATCAAAGCACATCCTTGGATCCAGTGCAGGATCTGCTGGTCCAGTCACCCATAAGCGGTGGCAGGACAAGGGATTTGGAGCTTCCAATAATCAGCTCTCTACTCCTCACCCCTGATCATCTACTGCTGGTGGTGGCAGGAGCCGCCCGTACCTGGTGATCTCCATTACCCCGCAGATGCAGCTGCCAGCACCGGGGGTTGGGGAGAGGCAGGCGCAGCAGCTAATCTTCGGCAGCAGGTACATAGGTGGCGCCGGGAAGCTCAGAGCACCATGCAGTGGCGGCAGGCGCTCTCCTCCTTTCAGGCAGCAGAGCAGACTCAGCAGCAACACCGGACCTGCTACACTCTCCCACCGGTGGCTCTAAGCAGGACCCAGGTGAGAGGGGCTGGGGGAAGGAGGTGACTGACTGGAAGTAGTGTAGGCAGGGGATAGCTCACCCCCACATCAGAGACAGGGGGCATTACTTGTAACTGGCACTATAGGACGCATTACTTGTAACTGCTGCTATAGGACGCATTACTTGTAACTTGCACTACAGGACGCATTACGTATGTAACTGGCACTACAGGACGCATTATGTAAATGTTATCTGCTGTTCCTAAAAAGTGAGCTGAGGTTTGTGTTCTTGTGCTACTGGGAATGTACTGGAGAAGAAAGGGCCTCCCCAGCCATTGACCTAACCGCATGTCACTGATCAGTGGCAGTTTGGATGTCCTGCAGGCGGTAGGGGGTGTTCTATCTTCCGCTCAGCAAGTAGAACCTGGAGCAGTAATTTCTGCTAATTACTTCTTTACTGCACAGATGGGGTGGGAGGGAGAACACTAAACTGTAGAAGGGGTATCGGGCTGAATGATGCCACCCCGGTACATGACTTCCAGCGTGGTAGGGGGTGTTTAATATGGGATCCGGTCTGAAGATCGACAGTGTCTAGGTCGACAATGTTTAGGTCGACCACTATAGGTCGACAGTCACTAGGTCAACATGGATGGAAGGTCGACAGGGTTTGTAGGTCGACATGTGCTAGGTCGACAGGTCTAAAGGTCGACATGAGTTTTTCACATTTTTTTTCTTTTTTTGAATTTTTTTCATACTTAACGATCCACGTGAACTACGATTGGAATGGTAAAGTGTGCCGAGCGAAGCGGTAGCAGAGCGAAGGCACCATGCCCGAAGCATGGCGAGCGAAGCGAGCCATGCGAGGGGACGCGGTGCACTAATTTGGGATCCCGGTCACTCTACGAAGAAAACGACACCAAAAATAAATAAAAAATCCTCATGTCGACCTTTAGACCTGTCGACTTAGCACATGTCGACCTAGAAACCCTGTCGACCTTCCATCCATGTCGACCTAGTGACTGTCAACCTATAGTGGTCGACCTAAACATTGTCGACCTAGACACTGTCGATTTGATGAACAACACCCGTTTAATACGTACGGGAGGGGTGGATAGTGGAGTGGGCTTAAAGTTAATAGTCATCATTTTCTGGTGGGAGTGCAGTTTTCTTGACTGCAGATATCCCCAGTTCCAGGAAACTGATTTCTTAGCTTTGAATGGGATAAAAAAAACTAGAGAGTCCCACCTTTCAGGGGGTATTGGAGACTTTGGGATCAGAGTTCAGGAGCCAGAACGACCCACCAATGAAAATATAAAACTGCATAAAAGGTGTGGGGGGCTGGAGCAGAGACCAGCTGCTGGAAGGCTGATATCTCTAGTTCTGGGCACAGTAGAGACAAACTGCGAGTGTCCACAGAAAGGGGAGAGTCTCAGCTTTTGGAGTACACCCTCAGAAAAACTCTAAGTCAGAGACAACTTGAGATATCTGGCTGGAAAGAGCAATTAACAGGCTTGGATAGGAACCACTGCTTTGAAGTCTGATATCTCTGGTTCCCCAGGGTCCATTTTCAAAAATCTGGTACCCCTGGAAAGAGGAGACCCTCAGCATTCATCCTAAAGCCCTTATACTCCTGGGGCCCTTGGGCAAGTGCCCATTGAGCTCATATGAAAAGACGGCCCTTATTGTGCCACATGTTGTAACCCCCTGGGGAGATTTGGAGTATCACTGCTGATGTCCCAATGTCATTGCAAATTGCAATTGTACATGGTGAGCAAAACCCAAAATTCACCACTAACTGAATTGACTCCTTAGAGGATAACTATACCTGGGTAACCTCTTATTCCAGTGGTGTCCGGTCTTTAGGTCAACAGTAAAATAGGGTGGCCACCATTGGTTGCTGGTTAACATGCATTGGTCAAAAAGTTGTCATGGTCAAAAAGTTGACATGACAATGGTCGAAACATCACATGGTCAACATGAGTTTTTCCAATTTTTTTAAAATTTTTATTACTTTTTCATACTTTTATATCCATGTGGACTATGATTGGGAATGGTACCCTGTGCTGACTAAGTCATCTGAGTGGTGTTCTGGTGAGTATACCTGCCCCAACCCAGGCTTGGACTGGCCCACAGGGGTACAGGGAAAACCACCGGTGGGCCCTACTGGCTGGGGGCCCACCTCCTGCTCCAAGGATCAGGTTCCAGTCTGTGCACTTGAATTATACATTATATACATATTACCTTATACTGTACTATGGTGTATTTTCTACAGTGCATTGCTGTTATTAATCTGTTATTAATCTGGTACATTTCATTGATGCAGCATCTTAATTTACTGTATATATTTATGAAGGGGCCCAGACATTGCACTCTCTAATGGCTAGTCAAACCAATGAGGTGGCAAGCCACTCCCCCTCTGCAGACTGGCCACACCCGAACATGGGCCCCTACCACTGCATTCCCCCGGTGGGCCCTACATGCCCCAGTCCGACACTGCCCCAACCCCAGGGCCGGTGGAAGGTTTCTTGACATCCTAGGCAAAACTTCAGCCTGCTGTCCCCCACCCACCCCAAACCACACACCATTACCCACTTTCCAGCTCCTCAGGTGAATGTGTGGAGGTGCAAAATAACCAAAGGTTAAGGGTCAGGCGCTTTATCAGGGCTGGTTCACTAATCAGCCGCCACCAAGGTAGGATTAGTCACTCCTACAATTATACATACACAGAAAAAAGGAAAAAAAGACCTTGAAAAAGCTGCTAAGCCTGGCAGCGAAACGCGTTGTATGGCTTTTTTTGGTCACCCCTATCTGCAGGACTATCTTTTGGTGTACATGCTGAACTTTCTTTGGATTGGACTTCTTCATCTATATGGACCATCTCCTACTACAAATCCGTTACAGACTGCATTATTGAAGACAACCGTAGCTCTGGTGAGGACCCTTACTGAAACTATCTTATTAGGACTATCCTCCAGCGGGTGTTATACAGTCGGATACGGTACATTGGACTGTGCTGTCAGTTCCTAAGGAGTTACTAACTGTCCTTTGTACTTTATAAGCCATCCAGTATTTAATTGGCCGATCTGCAAAAATTGGGGTGACCTTCTTAAATTATTTTTTATTTATTTTTCATGTGTTGTATGTGTATTTATAATTAAATTTATATTAAATTTTAATGCACCGGTACAGACAATCCAAGTTATTTAAATATTAGCGCTGCCTTTTTTCCCTTTTTTCTGAATGCGTGGAGGTAGCATCTTAGAAGTTCATCAGTCGCCATCTGAATTAAATTTAACAAGGATGCATCTCTCAGAGATTTTCTTAATATTGTGATCCAAACTCAGGGCTGCCCCCTCGGATCCTGGCATCTTAGGCAGCTGCCTAACACTGCCTAATGGTAGAGCCGGCCCTGCCTAACCTCAATCCTAAACAACCCCCCCGTAACTCAACTCTAACCAGCCCCTAGTGCCTAACCCTTACCTCTCTAACCCTCCCGTCATCTAACCTTTATGTTGCGATTATGACAATATGGGCTTTTCTGAGAATGTTGAGACGTTGCCTGTCGACATTTTAACAAAGTCAACCTCATAACTGTCAACATTTTTATTGTAGACCTAATTACTACATCCCATCGTCTGTTGTTCAACCTTACATTCGCTCTCTCCATTAGGGATAATGTTGACCGCATTATAACTAATGGAGAGCTATCTAGGATTATAGGGAGCCTTTATAATTACACGCAATGTGTGGTTAAGTGAGAATCGCTATTAGAGACCTGACTAAGGTGTAATCGCAGCAAGGGGGGCTACAGAAGGATCACAGTAGCATCGACAATTATATCATAACATAAGCTATAATTGTAATCACACAGAAAGAACAAAAGAGTGACAGTGGGAGTCTGCCTGGTGATTGTGAACGGATGCAAAAATAAATCACACATCTGATTATACATATTATGGAGCGGCGTGTGGGAGAGTTCAGTGTTTACATTTATATTGCAAAGGTGAATTAAGTCAATGTTGTGCGCTCAAGCTTCACGGAACTATATCTACCAGCAGACTATGATAGAAAATACAATACTGTAATACAATACTGTAGGAGTGTTTACATGATATAGGCAAGATATATATATATATATGGGCTGATTATCAAGGAGTGATATTCTTGTAATCGCTTGTTCTGAATGATAAATGGTGGTCCAGCCAATCAGCTTCTAAAGGGGGGTACACACGGAGAGATCTGGGCTTAAAATCTAAGCAATCTGACTAGATTGCGTAGAAGTTAAGCATGGATTTCTCTGTGTGCATGCCCCACAGCAATAGCGATGCGCGGCCCCACGTGTCGCTATCGCCGGCACTAGTTTGGCCTGCATGCAGGCTCAATCTAGCACACCGCTCATTTCAGCTCTGGGTGAAATGAGCGCCCCTTCACCCCCCCCCCCCCCTCGCTTAGCACACATCACGCTGTGCTGAGCGGGGGGAGAGATGTGTGCTGAGCGCTCGTGCTATATCGCTCAGCACACATTCCTGGGGAAATCTCCCCGTGTGTACGGAGCTTAACTGTCATGTGTTTGAAGAATATTTATGAGCTGATTAGCTGGAGCACTCTTTATCATTTATAACGAGTGATAAAAGGAATATCTCTTGTTGCTAAATCTGCCCCATATTTTCTTGCTCATTTTACTGAATATCTTGTATTTTCCTCACTTTAAAAATACTGTATTATGGATCTTGTTCAGGTTTGTTAGCAAACCAAAAAAGTTAGCAATTGGGCAAAATCATGTTGCACTGCAGGTGAGGCAGATGTAACATGTGCAGAGAGAGTTAGATTTGGGTGGGGTGCAGGGCCGGATTAAGCCTTGGGGATGCCCGGGGCACACAAGACAGGGGGGCCCCGATGGAAGGTTGGGGATGTATATTAAATTGTGCATAACTCCCAACATGTCCTATTCCAGGAGGGACAAAATGCTCTCTACCTGGACATCCCCCTATATGAATGGCGTCACCTGTGTTTATAAGAAAGGTACTTCAACACAGGTGATTGCAATCATAAATTAAGAAGGAAGTCCAGGTAGAGAGCATTTTGTCCCTCCCAGAATCGGTCAAGGTGGGATGTATAAATTATGTATATTTCATTTAAACCAATGGTGTATATTAGTTTTAACTGATATTTTAATAATGCCTGGGTACTGTTTATAGCTCCACCTTATTAAAAGACGACTATTTTATAAACCTTTCTTGTAGTGGAACAAGACAACTCAACCTTAAAATACACATACAAAAATCAAATAATTTATCTTGTCACATGCAAGAATAGCAGCAGCCTCTGTACTACTTACACACTGAGACAGGACTCAGGAGTACTCTCTGTGTGTCTCTATCTCTAGACCCAAATGGTTTAGTTGCATAACAGTTTACACAGGACTCAGACACCCAGATGGGGAGAAGAAGCTGGGATCCCTGTGTCACTTACAGCTCTCTCCATCCTCCTATCTCTCTTCCAGTCAGAAAGCTCTGTCGGTAGCTCATGAAACGTAATATTCCTGTGTCTCTGCCTGCACTGCATACTGTCCTGCTCGCAGTCTGGCTGCTGGTTCTGCTGCTTCTTAAAAGGGAATGCTAATGATGCCAGTGTGCTCTGGCCAGGAGGGGGGGGAGGGGGGGGGGGGGGGGAATGACGACCCTGACATAGGGGGGCCCGGGGTACATTATGCCCTCATCCCCTCCTTAATCTGGCTATGGTGGGGGGTGTTCAAACTGAAATCTAAATTGCAGTGTAGAAATAAAGAAGCCAGTATTTACCCTGCACAGAAACAATATAACCCACCCATAACTAAATCTCTCTGCACATGTTACATCTGCCCCACCTGCAAAGCAGCATAGTTTTGCTCAATTGCTAACTTTTTTGGTTTGATAACTAACCTAAATAACCCCCTATGTGTGGTTATGCTTGACTGTAAAGCACCTTGAGGCTGATTGGAGAAAAACACTAAATATATAAAATTATAATTGTTATTATTATTATTTATGCCACAGCTCTATAAATGTAGTATTACTGTTAACAGAGTGTTTTGGGCTATCTGGTGCAGTGATGTCAGTCCACACGCTTTGTGACTTAAACAGTAACTTTATTTAGTGAACACAGGTGACTCAGATGTAACACTGATAGCGGTAATCAGGAGCCCATATATCACACAAGGTAACAGCATTAGGTAGTGGTACTTATCAGGAGATGTCTGTGGAGGTGAAGCATGGAGGACTGCACAGCCGTGCAGTCTGACTCCCACTGTAGAGAAGATGGTGCATGCACTGGAACACTGTGAGTCTCTGTAGCTGAGATCTGCCCCCAGTATCAGCTCTGCACACTTGTACACCAGGACTCTGTCTCTCAGTCTCTCTGTGTCACACTCTCCTCACTCTCTGAGATGGAGGAATGGGAATTTACATCATATGACCCTGCCTCCGAGTGACTCCTGGCACTAGAGGTCTAACACTAGGGGATGCTCCCATAGACTGGTAGTCAAAAGGAGGCAGGTAGAGTACGCCATATCCTAACACTCCCCCTCGATCAACACTGTCTCCTGTCACAAGTCTAAAAAATTACATCTTATCAAACAAATCAATGAAGTCACTCCTGTAACCGAAAACATAAGGTGAAGCAAAAAACATTAAGAATAAATCAACATTAACCACATTCTAGTCCACATTCCATCAGGAATGCAAGTAGCGAGTGTGATGACAGTCCTTTTGGGGATACTGAATATTTGCAAAAACCGGTCTTCAAAATGTTGTTTTGCAATCAATCTTGAATTAGGACCATAATACAATAAATGTCTATAGTGCAGACATGATTGCTCTGGAAGTATTTTTAAAGGCAGCAGACATAGAGCAAACACAACAGCAATTTGCTTGTGGGATATCTCATATACAGCATTTTACAAATGTCAACATTTTCTTGCTGTCAGCTATATAAATGTATATAATTAAATGTAAAATGTAAAAATCTATCCTAGACATTTTCTCAGTTTGAAACTCATTTTCCCGGGAGTGTAGTTATAGTGTATAGCAATTTCCACGGACATGATAAGCACGGCATATAGTAATGTGCTGCATTATTGCCTGGTGGTTTGGGGTTTTATATGGGGGTGGTAGAGCCTATTGTATTTGTTTTGCTGCATGTTTCTGTGTTTGTAAATGAGTCCCACTGTGTTTGTATGCACTAACTAATTGTTAAACCTCCTAATGATAATGTGTGGACCCTTATTCCAAAAGTAAAGCATTCAATACCTTTACTACCAAGAAATAATGACACGGAGACTTGAATTTGGCAGACAATTGTTAGCTATTTATTGTACCCTAACCATTAGAAGAAACCTGTAAAGTAAAATTTTAGTTAACATGCCGATTCAGCCGGCATATGGTGGCAGAAAAAAGAACGTCTATATTCCACTGACGATAACCTCAAAAAACATTAAAACCCAAACAATCCTAATTTACCACAAACCATACATAGGTAATAGGTGCCCGACTCAGACCTCCACGCTGACTGCCCACCCTGATGGGTGATGACGCTGCCCCCTGATGGGTGATCTAGCGGCCTTAAAAGTCAATGGAGGTGAGTGCACCTAAACCACACCAATACTGTAAAAAACTGTGACTAACAAGTCAAACTATAACATGCCGTTCTTTAAACCTCACACGTCAGATGCATCCATGCGCCACTCAAGCACACTTATCTTATAAAATAAAGACACAACAACTGTAATTGGCGTGAAAGGGGTCAGCTTTTATTTTTCTGACTGATAGGGAGGCCTATTAAATACTAAAACTAAAATGCAGACTTCCCTATCTAACTAAGGTGGCGGGGAGAAGAACGGTTAAGCATGATAAACGTAACATGGGTGATCAATGTTATAATACAGAAAAACAAGCAATAAAAAACATATGTGTGAGGGAGCCTTCTGCCCCAGATGTTCCGGGATCGGCCTCCTGCCTCCATCCCAGACATCGAAAATCAAAAATCCAAGGACAGGGGTCGGCCTTCTGCCACTACCCCTGCCCCACCAACAGTTGCAGGGACGGAGGTACGCTCCGCCCCTACATGGTAAAAATTGGGCCACCGGCCCCACCATCCACATATGTTTATACCAGTTATATGGACCCACTTGGTAAAGCGATGCCCGTAAACTAATTATGAAACTATAAAATTTCCCTAAGAGTACACCCAAACTTACTAACCTTGAACTCATAATTAAAATTAAGTAACCGTTCAGAAACCGGCCACCAAAAGCCGACACAATGAACCTGACTGTAGAACAAATGAAATAAAAACAAAACCAAGTCCCCAGGGCGGGAGGGCGGGTCACGAGAAGAGCTGAAAAGAGGGAGGAAGTACCCTGTCAGCAGCCTATATGTATGACAGGCCAGCCCCTATACATGATCCAGCCAATCAGCCCCTCGGACACTCTGTCCACGTTCCTCCCACCACAAAACATTAACCCCTTCCAAGCCAAGGTGATGCACAGAGCGGCGCTGCGGAATCCCTGACGGTGCGTTTATGCTGCTGCGGTCACAGTATGTTCCCTACGCAGTCTTAAACCTCACACGTCAGATGCATCCATGCGCCACTCAAGCACACTTATCTTATAAAATAAAGACACAACAACTGTAATTGGCGTGAAAGGGGTCAGCTTTTATTTTTCTGACTGATAGGGAGGCCTATTAAATACTAAAACTAAAATGCAGACTTCCCTATCTAACTAAGGTGGCGGGGAGAAGAACGGTTAAGCATGATAAACGTAACATGGGTGATCAATGTTATAATACAGAAAAACAAGCAATAAAAAACATATGTGTGAGGGAGCCTTCTGCCCCAGATGTTCCGGGATCGGCCTCCTGCCTCCATCCCAGACATCGAAAATCAAAAATCCAAGGACAGGGGTCGGCCTTCTGCCACTACCCCTGCCCCACCAACAGTTGCAGGGACGGAGGTACGCTCCGCCCCTACATGGTAAAAATTGGGCCACCGGCCCCACCATCCACATATGTTTATACCAGTTATATGGACCCACTTGGTAAAGCGATGCCCGTAAACTAATTATGAAACTATAAAATTTCCCTAAGAGTACACCCAAACTTACTAACCTTGAACTCATAATTAAAATTAAGTAACCGTTCAGAAACCGGCCAACTGCCAGGTTACCAACCTGCCACCGCCACCTACTCCGAAAAGACTAACTAAAGGGATCTAAAAAGCAGAATGAAACTAACCAAAGAGACCTAAAAGTAGGACACGGACTAACGCAACGGAAACCCAAGAAAAAACTACCTAAAGGGGCCTAAAAATGTGAATAATGACCTCCAAGAAGATCAGCATACCAGCCGACGACAAGATGCACCCCGTCATACCAGTACTGTGACGGATCATGGAAGGAGATATCACCGAGGCCGCCATGCTGGAGGACAGTACGACCGACAACCCCATTGACCCGCCTCCGAACTAGGTCAGGCTCCACGCAAAGACCGCAGAGGGACGATGTCTTACCAGAGGATCAGGCAAAACGGCCAGTCAGCCCTCAGTTTCAACAGCTGACGTCTGATCTCGAGGCGAAGGTCGAGCCCAGTGCGCGCACCAGATCAATGCCACCTAGATGCAAGACCAGAAACCGCGGGTATCCAAATCGGCCAACTGCCGCCCGAAGCCAGTCCAGCAGGCCGTCCTCAGCGGAGGCCTCCACCAGCGCACATTGTGTTACAGGCCAGAGCAGACACGAACAGCCCGTAGATGTATGAATGGCCGTCAAATCATATAAAGTGCGGATCTAACCGCCGTCCTGCAATGGAAGGGTGTGACGCAGGTTAATAAACCAGCTAAAGATAAAATGAGTGGTAGATGGGCAACCTAACTGCTTCCCTAACGGGGAGGGGGTTTTGGGGGGAAGGGTCGCCCGATTTGACTTGAGGCAAAAACACAAAACTTCGTTAGCCGGCAAAAGCCGTAATTAAAACCAACGATAAAACAAAAATTCCTCAAGGCCCCCGCAATCGCAAAGTGCAACTGCGACGAGCGGCTAGTCCTCAAAGGGGCGCACTGGTAGGAAAGAGCCTGATATAGCATATCAGACCCCCAGCTACCCAGTGCCCGGACTTCGACTTCGGACCGACCCGCCGCAGCGGCTGCTGACGCAGCGCCGATGCGGAAAGAGTGAGTCCCAGTGTCGGCCGGAGATAGACCCAGGTACAAAAGACAACGATCCAAAACCGACCGGGAGAGATATCTGGACAACGGGGAACCGTCACGATGGACGAGCCACCCGGTTGGCGTTGGAGGCCGTAGGGACGAATAAGCCTGGGCCGCGGCACTGGACAAATGCCCCGCGCACGAGTCTGACCCACTCGAACCCACTGCCCCCTGCCGACTACGTCCGTCTTGGAGCGCTGAATCCGACACCACAAACCGACGGGGCATACGACGACGCGGGCCGCCAGCATGGGCGAGGCTGAAGTCCGAGAGACGGACCCCAGCTCACCCACCCCTGAGGGCACCGTGGAAGGCCATCGGAAAGGCCACCATGTAGAGGCGAACCTTGAATCCCCATATCGTATCCCCGTATCCTTGTATCGTGAGCGCTGAATCCAACACCCCAAACCTTCGGGGCGTACGTCGACGGCCGTTATTGACTGAAAGGAAGGCCTATTAAATCTAAACTCGAATGAAAATACTCCCTGTCCCACTAAGCCGAAAGCAGACAGCTCATGAAAATAAAATATCTCAGAATTATAATTTAAATAATATCCTAAATGTTGGAGGGCCGTCTGCCCCGATGTTCTGGGATCGGCCTCCTGCCACCATCCCTGACGGCCTGCTACCCCGATGTTATGGGATCGGCCTTCTGCCACCATCCCTGAGGGCCTGCTACCCAGATGTTATGGGATCGGCCTTCTGCCACCATCCCTGAGGGCCTGCTACCCAGATGGTGTGGGATCGGCCTTCTGCCACCATCCCTGAGGGCCTGCTACCCAGATGTTATGGGATCGGCCTTCTGCCACCATCCCTGAGGGCCTGCTACCCAGATGTTGTGGGATCGGCCTTCTGCCACCATCCCTGAGGGCCTGCTACCCAGATGTTATGGGATCGGCCTTCTGCCACCATCCCTGAGGGCCTGCTACCCAGATGTTGTGGGATCGGCCTTCTGCCACCATCCCTGAGGGCCTGCTACCCAGATGTTATGGGATCGGCCTTCTGCCACCATCCCAGACATCCCGAATCCAATGCAACTATGGTCCAACTGTCCGTAAAAGTTGCAGGAACCAAAGACCTTTGGGCTAAATCGTCCAATCCGCACGCAGACGCAGGACGGAAATCCCCTTGGATTAGAGCTGCAGGAGCTAACTGCCTAAACCACTGCAAGTCGCCGCGCGAAAGGGTATCATCAAGTTTGTTGCGCTCGGCCGGGACATGCTTGTCTCGCAACGTAATGTTGGTCAACCAGCCTAGCAACACTATCTCGCGAAGACCCGCAGTCCAGCAAGGATGTGGACCCCTGCCTAATGATGGCAAAAAACCAAGCCTAAATTGTCGCACCAGAAGACCACCTGTTTGTTACGCAGGGCATAGCGCCAAAGCGCCACTGCGCCCAGCATGGGAAAAATTTACAGCAACCGCAAGAATCGCAAGCAACAGAGGTGTCCGTGAAAAATTCCAAGAGGAGGTGAAACGAACTAGAAATCCGTCCCACCTACGTAAGCCCCTCGAGTGCTAAACTAAGAAAATGATGAGGGCGTATAATCCCAACTGTCGCCCGTTCCAATTTTCCAAAGAAAGACTCTACTCATTGGGATAACCTTCCAAACAAAAAGAAGCGGGCCCAAGAAGGATTGAGCCTGTTGTAGAGTAAGCTTGTCCGCGGCAAGCTCATAGAGGAAACCATCAGGAAGACGCAACACCTTGTCCCCAAGGAGCCTACAGAGACCATCATCTGAATCTCGAGGTAAACAAGGAGGCGGAGGGACCTGCCAATGGTCACCGCAGTAAGACGATGCAGCGAACAAAGCCAGGTGGGCCGAGCAAAAGAAAATCCCCCAAGTAGTGCGACATACCCCGCTCGCCCGTCGCCTGCTGCAGGCCCCAGCGGAGGAAAGAACTGCACCTTGCAAAGTCAGCACACGAGAGAGAAAAACCCCACAGGGAGGCAGCGATGGATGTATTAGCCATCATCCAGTTGAAAACCCATAAATCGAAAGGCGAAAGGGTGCAGCGGGAGGAGCAAAATGCTGACTCGATGTCCAATTCACACATCACCGCCCCCGGACCAAACGACCGAATGGCATCTATGGCCGAATCAAAACATACCGATAGGTAACCGACCCTACCTGATAATAGGGACAGCCTATAAACCGATGACCCGAGAGGACAGGAAAGATGGATGAGAAAGCCTATCATACCGGCCAACGACAATGCGGCAGCAACCTTCTGCCGGAGGACGTCCGGAAACTCCCGAGCCGAATGCAAGTTCGTACTAGCCCCGGGACCCGCCAGTCCATGTATTGGCAAGAGAAAACGAGGTGGTGCGCAAACCCGAGTGTAAGAATAGGGCGTCCACTGGCCGCGGGAAACCGTCGCGGCCCCCACCCCAAGTCTAATTGTGGTGGGGGCCGGAATTACCCCTGCGCCGTGTACTGGGGCAGTCCTTGATCCCGAGGCCTACACCACAGCTGATCAGGAGTGACGAATGTGACACCACCGCCCAGAACCGCATTGGGCAGGATTGAAAGTGAAGCATTAACCATGCCCCGTGCGCCATGAACCCCCTCCAAAGCCAGCAGAATGAGAGGCAGGTCGTGGAACCCGTCGTTCCTGCTGTACCGACTAAACCCTTCGGCAGCTACGAGCACAATACCACCAACTTCTAACCGAAGGTATAGATCTGCCGCCCATGCCGTTCGCGACGGAAGTCCTTGTAGTAACGCCGCCAAGGATGGTACCGCACATGTATATGGAATTGATGGCGCATGATGTTCATGTGTTCGTCCGGGCGCGTCTCTGATTAACACGCCGCAAAGATCGACATGATCTAACTCAAGTCGGGTAGAAGCGCAAAGCGTCCTCGCTGCCCCGGTCCTTTGCTTAGTTGAAAGCAAGGCTATACGATCATCGCTAGTAATGGCAAAATATACAGATAGGCCCTTACGGATCCAGTCTTGGACCCGGGGCCGGAGACCACTGTGCATTGCCATGTTGGCGCAGTAACGGAGTCCGACACTGCCAACACGTGCGAGGCGGAAGAGGTGGAATGCCGTCGCTGCCGCCGTTTTTTGGCGCTTGACCCTGTCCCAACCATCGTCTTAGGAGGACACCCTCTGAGGACGTGGCGGCAAGGGAAGGGTCCGTGACCCGATGCCTGCGCCTATCGCGCCTGCCGTTACCCTTACGCGCTGCTATAGGAGCGGGACTGAGTACTAGCTTCCCCCCCCCCACTATGGGGGGAAAGTGCGCTCCCCTTGGACCAGTCAGGGTCCGAGGAAGACTCACCAGTACGAGGGGGAAATCATCCTTCCCAGCAGCTGACGTACGACTTGTGGATGCGCCGACTGACTACATTCCTGGCCCAACGTACGCGGCTGGGGAAGCAAAAGAGAGACAATGTTCCCCTGTTCCCTAATCGAACCAGCAGCCGCCGGGAGTGGGGTAGGCGGGGCGACCGACGAGCCAGGGGACAGGGGCGGGATAAGAGATTGCGCAATGCTATCCTCCAAAGAAGCGGTGGCCAGACACGGTCCCCCGGGTACGGAGGATAACAAGGGAGCCACCGCCGACACGACAAAGGCACAAATGGCTCGAAGATCAGACCCGGACGCGAGTCGCGCGCCCCACGGGATGATTGCAAACCTCCCATCGGGAGCAAGGACTCCGATGATCCCTCACTGTCAGGTACAATGGCACGTCCGCTCCGCTGTGATAACCCCCGATCGAAAAGCCCGCGCCGCGACCTCCTCCCATCCCGAGCAGTAGCCCCAGGAGGAGAAACCGGAGAATCGCCAGCACTAGAAAGAGGCATGTCCACGTCGGACTGAGGGCTATCCGTTGCAGCGACGGAAGCCGACAACCAGACGCGGGGCGGGACAGAACGCACGCCTCCCGCCGTCCCCGTATGAGACCGGTAGCGGCCACACGGTCACGGCTGGCGGTAGTACGAAGCGGCCTGCGCCAGGAGAGGCCAGGCAGCCCGTCACACCGCGGGCGGACGCGGCACGCCCCTGGGCGACAGATTGTTACAATGGCCGTCGCCAGCAGCAGGCCATCCGAAGCCGCAGAGCGTGTGTTGCGCCGCCCTGCCACAGGAGGGAGCCTGCCAGCGAGCGTGTCACCCGTGGCGCAGCAACAGGCCTCATATGGGTCCCTGTAGTCCCCGTGGAGGTAGTGGCACGCGCGCGCTGGCCAGACCCCTGGCGTCTGGCAGCCGCGCGGTCCCCCCTCCCTCCTGCTGAAACCATATATTGCCGCATGGGTCCCCCCTCGCTTACCACAACACCCCCCCCCCCCCCCCGGGCAGCCGGAGCGCAGGGTGGGAGACTGTTTCCCGGCGCCCACGTGGCCAGCCCGTCCAGCAGCAGCCTCGAGCGGATCCAGGGACGGCAGGACACCGTCCCTGGCAGGCCGCATCAGACAGCCGCGGACCCCCGTCGCTCCGTCTAGCGCCGCAGCCAGCAGCGGTGACGGAGAGGAGAGTGAGGCCTCAGGGAGCGCGGGCGGGTGCCGTGCATCAGACAGCCGCGGACCCCCCGTCGCTCCGTCTAGCGCCGCAGCCAGCAGCGGTGACGGAGAGGAGAGTGAGGCCTCAGGGAGCGCGGGCGGGTGCCGTGCATCAGACAGCCGCGGACCCCCCGTCGCTCCGTCTAGCGCCGCAGCCAGCGGCGGTGACGGAGAGGAGAGTGAGGCCTCAGGGAGCGCGGGCGGGTGCCGTGCACAGCCGCGCGCGCCGGAGCTCCAGCACAGCAGGGCGCCCAGGTCTACCCCGTGACGGCCGGACACCATCAGCGTCCATAAGCCGTGCGGGGAGCCCTGCGCTGCGCCTTGAGAGGAATTCATGATGAGAAATGCAGGGGGGGTAGGGGAGCCTGAACATACAAGGACAGGGATAGAAGTAGGAGAAGGTGAGATAAAAGGAAAGCAGAGAGAGGGTAGAAGGAATAATATAGGGAGAAAAAGGAATAAAGTGAATGGAAAAGGAAAGACTTTTAGTAATTCACTTGATAACAAAAGAGGGTTACTTATCAGTGTCACGAGAAGAGCTGAAAAGAGGGAGGAAGTACCCTGTCAGCAGCCTATATGTATGACAGGCCAGCCCCTATACATGATCCAGCCAATCAGCCCCTCGGACACTCTGTCCACGTTCCTCCCACCACAAAACATTAACCCCTTCCAAGCCAAGGTGATGCACAGAGCGGCGCTGCGGAATCCCTGACGGTGCGTTTATGCTGCTGCGGTCACAGTATGTTCCCTACGCAGTCTTTCCGCCAACAAATAGCCAACGATAAACCACAACTAACAATTCAGAGCCAAGGCACTCCGTGCCAAAACCTTTACCAAATGGGGTGGGAGGGCGGGAAGGCAAACCAGAAGTAAGAGACCCTTAGCTAGCCTATACATCCCTATATATACTGATCCCTCCCCTCTCTACCATTGGCTGTACTTTTCATAACAATTAGGTCCACCCCTCACAGGAGGTTTAACTCTCTCCATTCCTATGCCTGTCATTTCGCTCTCCGAAATGGGTTCTAGCTTTTAAGTGGGTTTGCGGCTCAAGTAGATAAGTGAGTCATACAATCACTCTCATTGAAGAAAAAATTTACATACAGTATATACAATATGCAGCATGAATGAACTTCCGCAGCAATGAGACTGTGACTAACTCATTCTTAAGAATTACACATGGGTTTTATTTTATTACAGGATGCATATCCTTAGTTGTAATTCATTGCTATTACATTCTTGATGAAGGTTCCATACTTGAGAACTGACAGCACAACAATTATTACACTCTTGATGAAGGTTCCATACTTGAGAACTGACAGCACAACAATTATTAAAGTCATGTACTCCAAATATTTATTTTGAACTAAAGAGAACATACAAACTCCACAATGATGCACCATTGCACCATGATCGGGAACTGAACTCATTACCTTAGTGCTCTGAGGTAATAATGCCAATCATTACATCATCCGTATTGTGATCCTACTATTATTATTTTTCAAAACACTGGAACTTCACAGACTGGCAGCGATGTTTAGATATTACAGGTGCAGCCGTTGGCTATTTGGGATATAACCATTCAAATCTATGGGTATTAGTTCAGCAGTGATTTGCAGTGACTTAAGTCTCCATACATTTGCACACAACTGCGTCCCATTCTCTATCTTTATGAATGGTATTTGCACCTATATATGGCACACATCTTATTATACAAACGAACCTTTTTTTCTGCAAGTAATTTATAATGCACATACAGTACTCTTTTTAAAGTACTGTTCTCTGTGCTTTATCCATCACCAAGCTGACTGATTAAACAAAGCTTCTGCCATAATGTACTGTAGTTCTGTTTTTGAACAATATGTCACAAACTACACATATAAAACTGTTCCTAGTTGTTATTGAATGTATTTTATGTATTTCTGTACTTGTTATATAACCGTGTCTTGTTTACAGAAATACATGATAAGTTGTACTGAGCCTTGAAAAGTTATAAAGTACCAGCCAATCAGCTCCTACTGCCATGTTACAGGCTGTGTTAGAAAAAATGACAGTTAGGAGCTGGTTGATTGGTGCTTTATCATTGTGCAACTTATCACTTTTCAAGGCTTAGTACATCTTGGACCAAATGTATTAAGCCTTAAAAAGTGATAAAGTGGAGACATATAACGAGTAATAAAGTACCAGCCAATCAGCTTCCTGTTATTTTTCAAACACATCCTGTTACATGACACTTAGGAGCTGATTGGCTGGTCATTTATCACTCTTTATCCTTCTCCACTTTATCACTTTTTAAGGCTTAATACATTTGGGCCCTGGCCCCTTATTTGGCACCAACTTAAACTTATATTCGTAGACATTTTTCACTGTATATTATTTACATTTTCAGATCATATTTTTACGGGATTGGTATGGGATCCTGGAGGTCAGGAGACTGGCGCCAGAATCGCCAGACCAAATGGCAGAATCCCAGCACAAGCACAGCGTGTCCCCTCGCGGGCTTGCTGCGTTCGCCACACTCCGGGCCCGGTGGCGACCTTATGTCGCCACACTATTATATTCCCCCTCGGGTGGTGGCATAGACCACCACCTGAGTGGGAATACTGGGCTTGGGTCGGGATTCCGACCGCCGGCATTTCCCCGGTTGTCAATATTCTGGCATCGGTATCCTGACCGCCGGGATCCCGACAGCTGGTAATTTAACTGCATACCATTTCTACAAGTGTCCAAGTTAGACCTGTATGAAAAGGTCTAAAGCGGACAGGTGAAGAAGTTGCTCATTCAACCAATCATCTTCTAGCTTACGTTTTATAGAATGTACTTGACAAATCATAGCTAGATGATTAGTTGCTATGGGCAACACTTCCCCCATACCTCCCAACTGTCCCGATTTTCGCGGGACAGTCCCGTTTTTTTGGGTCTGTCCCGCTGTCCCTCCCGCGGGCCGCAGTGTCCTGCGGTGGGTGGGGGCAGTTGGGAGGCTCCTGATCACTCACTGCTCTGCTCAGTTGAGAGCAGAGCAGCAGTGAATAGACGCTGTGCGCGTGCGCACAGCGTCTATTCCAGTGAGTTAGAGGGAGAGGGGGCATGCCAGCAGCTCACAGAGCGCTGGCCATGCCCCCATCAGTGACGAAAACGGGGGCGTGGCTCGCGATCGTGGGACCTCTACAAAGCCACGCCCCCTATACACTGACCACACCCCCTTTTCGGTCGCGGGCGCGCCAAGATGTCCCTCCTTCGTCTACTTCAATGTTGGGAGGTATGCTTCCCCTATGTAGAAGGTCTGACACCTCCACACAAGAGACATTGTCTATGGGGCCTACTTATCATTAAATATTTCAGGGATATTCCTTTGTGATAAATATTCCCCTATTTGTTGCCCCATGTTCTTTTCTCGTGTGGTCTTCAGTATATCGGCTGTCGGGATCCCGGCGCACAGTATACCGGCGCCGGAATCCCGACAGCCGGCATACCGACACTTATTTTCCCTCGTGGGGGTCCACGACCCCCCTGGAGGGAGAATAAAATAGCGTGGCGCGCGTATGCTGGTCGCCGGGAGTCTGACCGCCGGCGGACCGTACTACACCCCTTTTCTCTGCATCTTTCTTCGTTTCTCCAATGATACTTGTAAAAGAAGGAAAGGGGGGGGGGGAATAAATGGGTCAACCATAAAATGAAGAAAGGACAATTCGTCAGTGTTGTGTAAGCATTGGGAGAGATGCAAGAAGTTATGTCGCTATCCTGTGCATGAATACCTTTATGTGTGGTCTTTAATGGAATACTGAGTATTTTAGCTGTAGGTTTCCTGCCAGGGCCGGACAACTAACAGTTCACAACAGTGTGGGAACAGGTCAGCCGTGACAATAAAAACATCACCAGCAGGAAACCAGGAGGAGTAATCTTTTGTTACAATTTGATTAACTGTATGTAATTGCGTTTTCTTTAATGGATTTTATAGCTAGAGGTGAAATACACAAAATTATCCACAAAAATGTACATTATTTATATGACCTATTCAGGAGATAGATGAGGGCAAAAGTCATTTAAATTAGAAATGTGTCGTGTTTTGGTTTTGGTTCTGATTTCATCCCCGTGTTTTGGTTTTGCAAAACTAACTCAAGTGTTTTAATATGGAATTCGAATTTAAAATCTGAATCTTGGGTTTGGATTTCTTGGAGAATGGATAGAAACAGCTAAAATCATTTTATATTTACAATCCAAAACCCGAAATTCAGATTTTAAAATCTGAATTCTGATCCCCCGGGAAGATCAGAATCTGGACTCAGTTCTGATCGGATCTCCTCAGGAAATCAGAACCCGGACTCGGTTTGGATCTCTGAAGGACTGATCCGCACAGCTCTGCTTAAAATAGGACTCTATAGTTCAGACCTTGGTAGATGCCTTGGTTAGTTTATCCTATATAAGAAAAGGCTACCGCTGCTCCTCACCTCCATGGTGCGTTGGCGACCACAAGATGGGACCCGACACAGCAGTAATGGCTGGTAACTAGTATTGAAGAATTTAGATAAAATAGGACATTCTCCTATTCTGCTGTTCTATGAAATGCTGTAGAAATAAAAATGAATGTATGTTTTAGTCCCAACTCAGTGGTAAAATTAGCAAATAGTAGGCCCAGGTGCAAAAATATGCTTTGGGACCCTACTCCTGCCCCCTCAGCTTTGAAAGCAAGAGTATGGATGGGAATAGTGTACAAACTAAATAAACCTGTGCGTATGTAGAGGCCCAAGAGTGCAAGGGAGAAACCCCCCCCCCCCCCCCCCCCCCACAAAACGCAACCTCACTCCTGGTTGAATGCACTACCAAAGTGTACACCACAATAGTGTCTAGAGGCCCCACGTCCAGTGGCCACTCCATGCCCCCTGCCCCCTTACCTCACTAGGGCTCTCCTGGTGTCTCAGACAGACAGAATGTGAACAGCAAAACGGGCTGATTTCAGGGTGACACTCAGGCAGCGGGCTGGGAAGACTTAGGAAACTGTGGTGTTATCAACAGTGATGAAAATTTGAGGGGGGAAGGGGGAGGGGAGGAGAGGTAACATAAGGATATCCATCTATATATTGAGACAGCTGGTCAGCTGGTCAATTTAGGTGTTACTATGTGCACAGCAATGTGCCTCTTTGCTTCGAATCGTCAATAATTACAGCAACATTGCAGATTTTCTTCTGCACCTTCATCATAAGAAGCAGTCTGTGTGTTTGGTGAATGGAATGTCGGCACATCATGCCCTTTGCCACTAACTGAACAGAGTATTGTAATGTGGAACACAAAATCAATAACAAAGTGATGACAGCAGGGCCGGATCTAGCCCTTGTGGCGCCCCAGGTGAAAAAATAGGGGCGTGGCTTCATGAAGGGGCATGGTCAGTTATGCCCCCAGTAGTATTGCCCCCCAGTAGAGTTGTTGTACCCCCTAGTTTGTGCCCCCAGTAGTATTGTCCCAGTAGAGTTCTGCACCCTAGTTTGTGCTGCTTACAAAAAAACAAACAAAAAAAATTAATACTCACCATCCCCGCTCCTGATTCCCGACTGCTGCTGCCCTCCATGTCCGGCCGCCGGCGCCGCTCCTCTAATCTATGGGAGAGACGTCATGACTTCTCGCCCATAGCACTGCATAGACACTAGAGGTCAATCATGAACTCTAGTGTCTATGTGCCGCTCCCACAATGCAGTGCGGTGCGCGATGACTTCATCGCACATTGTACAGTCAGCACCGCACAGCACCGGGGGGCACCACCAGTAGCGGACCTTGCCACGGCGGCTCCATCTCCGGACAGTGGTGGTGCCCTCCGGAAGGCGGCACCCCGGGCAAAAATCCTGCGTGCCCATAGCAAGATCCGCTACAGGATGACAGTAAGTAAAAGCATATCTATTATATGCTGAAACATTAAGATGTGATTTCCTGCTTTGAATCTGCTTTCCTTTTGAGAAACATATTTTGCTCCGTTTCTGTCATTGTAGACTGTGGTTCTCAAACCGTAATGCCCCTGTATCAAGACAGCTGTTTGTATGGGAACTGACCAGCTCTCAAATCTCTGAGAAGCTTTACCATCCTCCAGAGACCAATGTCCTTTGCAGCTGTAATCCTATTTTCCAAAAAAAAAATCTTAAAATTCTTGCTCTATCCCGTGGCCGAATCTAAACAAGACTGCCAGATATAGTGACATGACCAAAGTTGTCTCTATTTGTTTAAAAAAAATTAATAAAAAAATTACATTTTCAAAATGTACTACTAAACACAGCAAATAAATGTAGTGATACAGGGGGTAATTCAGAGTTGATCGCAGCAGCAAATTTGTTAGCAGTTGGGCAAAACCATGTGCACTGCAGGGGGGGCAGATGTAACATGTGCAGAGAGAGTTAGATTTGGGTGGGGTGTGTTCAAACTGAAATCTGAATGGCAGTGTTAAAATAAAGCCGCCAGTATTTACCCTGCACAGAAACAAAATAACCCACCCAAATCTAACTCTCTCTGCACATGTTATATCTGCCCCCCCCCCCCCCCTGCAGTGCACATGGTTTTGCCCAACTGCTAACAAATTTGCTGCTGTGATCAACTCTGAATTAGGGCCACAATGTACTATAGTGAGACAGACAATAACGGCAATCCTGCTCACTGTCATGACTTGTTTCATATATACAGTAAATGAGGATTCAACAACAATGGTTTAGGAAAAACATTTTTAAATGAATGGGGCTAAAGTGGCCAAGACCTTGTAGCAGGACTGCCACCAGAAATTGTGGGGCCCGGGACTGACAAAAGAGACAGGGCCCCTCCCCCACAAAAAAAAGATTCTGCCGCACAGCTCCTCCCTTATGTGATGTCATACATTGTGATATTACATACAGGTGAAGTGTTGCAGACCTACAGGAATGGTTCACAGCTCCCTGGTGCAGCTCTCCAAGTATTGGTGGAAGGAGCAGGGGTGGGCCCCCTATCTGTAAGGGCCCGGGACACCAGTCCCCACAGCCCCCCCCTGATGGATGCCCTGCCTTGTAGTCATGTATTTTCCCACTAGTTATATCCCATTCAGACATAAAACCCATGCTTCCACCCAGCTTGGATCTGGGACACAGAACACAGGTTGAAGCCAGGGTTATCCCTTCCCAACACGGGTGACAACCCGGGTAATTCCAGGGTCATCACCCTTCACACCGGACCCATGTCTTCCGGCTTTCAGTGGGTGCTTACCGATGATGTCATCTCCAAGCGCTATTGTTCCCAACCACTGAATTTCTTTTGGCGTAACCTGTGTCATCAATACCCGGGTCACACCTTTTCAGACATAAGCTGGATCAAGCCCTGGGTGTGGCGTATGTCTGAAAGATCAGACATACGCCATACCCAGGTCAATGTGCATTAAAAAAACCAAATTCTGGCCCCTCATTCCAAGTTGTTCGTTCACTAGCTGCTTTTAGCAGCATTGCACACGCTAGGCCGCCGTCCTCTGGGAGTGTATCTTAGCTTAGCAGAAGTGCGAACGAAAGATTAGCAGAATTGCTACTAAATAATTCTTTGCAGTTTCTGAGTAGCTCCGGACCTACTCACAGATTGCGATCAGCTCAGTCCGTTTAGTTCCTGGGTTGACGTCACAAACACGCCCTGCGTTCGGCCAGCCACTCGCCCGTTTCTCCAGACACTCCCGCGTTTTTCCCTGACACGCCTGCGTTTTTTTGCAAACGCCAGGAAAACGCCGAGTTACCACCCAGAAACGCCCCTTTCCTGTCAATCATTTACCGAACAGCAGTGCGACTGAAAAGCGCCGCAGAATCCACAGCAAATCTGCTAAGTTTTTTGTTAAATAACTAAGCGCATGCGCCCTGCGTGCCTTGCGCATGCGCAGTTTGCAACAAATCGCAGCATAGCGAAAACTGGCAACGAGCGAACAACTCGGAATGACCCCCTATATGCTTACTGTATGTCTGCAGAGCATGCTTTCAGATCGGGTTCCCCAAAGTGGAAACTGGTTATAAACTAAGATGTATCATGCACCCCATATTAGCATATATGTGATACACACTGCCCCTTATTTCATGCATAGGATTTTCTGGTTTATGACCTGGGAGTCTTATTGCGCATGTGCGCCCGTCTGCCAGCATTTACGCAAACTGTCTGAGGGTGGAGAGGAATCCATTCTGTTCTCTTTCTGGGGACTCTTTGTTGAAAGAAGTCTATAGGCTTCTGAAAGCAGCGCCATCTACAGATAGAGCTGTCTATCACGCACAAGCTCTGGAGAGTTATGCTTTCTGGAACTTGATACATAGGGGGATTGCGGCACACCTACAGCTTTCAAAGGTTTGACCTCATTTTAGTGATACCTAATGCTGAGTCCCGGGTGCTGCACGGTGCCTGCGATAGGCACAGTGTTGCTGATCTCTTGGGACCTGCAGCCAGCACATATGTTTCATGCATCTCTGCAGCTGCCTCTGGTGTCTACTAACGGGAAGTGATGTATATATATTTGTTAATACTAGAGATGTGCACCGGAAATTTTTCGGGTTTTGTGTTTTGGTTTTTGATTCGGTTCCGCGGCCGTGTTTTGGATTCGGACGCGTTTTGGCAAAACCTCCCTGAATTTTTTTTGTTGGATTCGGGTGTGTTTTGGATTCGGGTGTTTTTTTTTCAAAAACCCCTCAAAAACAGCTTAAATCATAGAATTTGGGGGTAATTTTGATCCCATAGTATTATTAACCTCAATAACCATAATTTCCACTCATTTCCAGTCTATTCTGAACACCTCACACCTCACAATATTATTTTTAGTCCTAAAATTTGCACGAGGTCGCTGGATGACTAAGCTAAGCGACCCAAGTGGGCGGCACAAACACCTGGCCCATCTAGGAGTGGCACTGCAGTGTCAGACAGGATGGCACTTAAAAAAATTAGCCCCAAACATCACATGATGCAGAGATAAAAAAAAAAAAGAGGTGCAAGATGGAATTGTCCTTGGGCCCTCCCACCCACCCTTATGTTGTATAAACAGGACATGCACACTTTAACAAACCCATCATTTCAGCCACAGGGTCTGCCACACGACTGTGACTGAAATGACTGGTTGGTTTGGTCCCCAACCAAAAAAGAAGCAATCAATCTCTCCTTGCACAAACTGGCTCTACAGAGGCAAGATGTCGACCTCATCATCATCCTCCGATTCCTCACCCCTTTCACTGTGTACATCCCCCTCTTCACAGAGTATTAATTCATCCCCACTGGAATCCACCATCTCAGGTCCCTGTGTACTTTCTGGAGGCAATTGCTGGTGAATGTCTCCACGGAGGAATTGATTATAATTATTTTTGATGAACATCATCTTCTCCACATTTTCTGGAAGTAACCTCGTACACCGATTGCTGACAAGGTGACCAGCTGCACTAAACACTCTTTCAGAGTACACACTGGAGGGGGGGCAACTTAGGCAAAATAAAGCCAGTTTGTGCAAGGGCCTCCAAATTGCCTCTTTTTCCTGCCAGTATACGTACGGACTGTCTGACGTGCCTACTTGGATGCGGTCACTCATATAATCCTCCACCATTCTTTCAATGGTGACAGAATCATATGCAGTGACAGTAGACGACATGTCAGTAATCGTTGGCAGGTCCTTCAATCCAGACCAGATGTTAGTACTCGCTCCAGACTGCCCTGCATCACCACCAGCGGGTGGGCTCGGAATTCTTAGCCTTTTCCTCGCAGCCCCAGTTGCGGGAGAATGTGAAGAAGGAGCTGTTGACGGGTCACGTTCCGCTTGACTTGACAAGTGTCTCACCAACAGGTCTTTGAACATGTGCAGACTTGTGTCTGCCGGAAAGAGAGATACAACGTAGGCTTTAAACCTAGGATCGAGCACAGTGGCCAAAATGTAGTGCTCTGATTTCAACAGATTGACCACCCGTGAATCCTGGTTAAGCTAATTAAGGGCTCCACATGCCTAGCGGCATCGCTCCCACATGCCCAGCGGAATCGCTCTGTTTTAGCTCCTCCTTCAATCTCTCCAGCTGCTTCTGCAAAAGCCTGATAAGGGGAATGACCTGACTCAGGCTGGCAGTGTCTGAACTGACTTCACGTGTGGCAAGTTCAAAGGGTTGCAGAACCTTGCACAATTTTGAAATTATTCTCTACTGCGCTTCAGTCAGGTGAATTCCCCCTCCTTTGCCTATATCGTAGGCAGATGTATAGGCTTGACTGGCCTTTTGCTGCTCCTCCATCCTCTGAAGCATATAGAGGGTTGAATTCCACCTCGTTACCACCTCTTGCTTCAGATGATGGTGAGGCTGGTTCAGGAGTGTTTGCTAATGCTCCAGTCTTCGGCACGCGGTGGCTAAATGCCGAAAGTGGCCCGCAATTCTTCGGGACACCGACAGCATCTCTTGCACACCCCTGTAGTTTTTTAAAAATTCTGCACCACCAAATTCAATGTATGTGCAAAATATGGGACGTGCTGGAATTTGCCCACATGTAATGCACGCACAATATTGGTGGCGTTGTCCGATGTTACAAATCCCCAGGAGAGTCCAATTGGGGTAAGCCATTCTGCGATGATGTTCCTCAGTTTCCGTAAGAGGTTGTCAGCTGTGTGCCTCTTATGGAAAGCAGTGATACACAGCGTAGCCTGCCTAGGAACGAGTTGGCGTTTGCAAGATGCTGCTACTGGTGCCGCCGCTGCTGTTCTTGCTGCAGGAGGCAATACATCTACCCAGTGGGCTGTCACAGTCATATAGTCCTGAGTCTGCCCTGCTCCACTTGTCCACATGTCCGTGGTTAAGTGGACATTGGGTACAACTGCATTTTTTAGGACACTGGTGACTCTTTTTCTGACGTCTGTGTACATTCTCGGTATCGCCTGCCTAGAGAAGTGGAACCTAGATGGTATTTTGTACCGGGGACACACTACCTCAAGAAATTCTCTAATTCCCTGTGAATTAACGGTGGATACCGGACACACGTCTAACACCAACACAGCTGCCAAGGCCTGAGTTATCCGCTTTGCAGCAGGATGACTGCTGTGATATTTCATCTTCCTCGCAAAGGACTGTTGGACAGTCAATTGCTTACTGGAAGTAGTACAAGTGGTCTTCCGACATCCCCTCTGGGATGACGATCGACTCCCAGCAGCAACAACAGCAGCGCCAGCAGCAGTAGGCGTTACACTCAAGGATCCATTGGAGGAATCCCAGTTAGGAGAGGACTCATCAGACTTGCCAGTGACATGGCCTGCAGGACTATTGGCGTTCCTGTCTATGGAGGAAATTGACACTGAGGGAGTTGGTGGTGTGGTTTGCAGGAGCTTGGGTACAAGAGGAAGGGATTTAGTTGTCAGTGGACTACTTCCGCTGTCACCCAAAGTTTTTGAACTTGTCAATGACTTCTGATGAATGCGCTCCAGGTGACATATAAGGGAGGATGTTCCGAGGTGGTTAACGTCCTTACCCCTACTTATTACAGCTTGACAAAGGCGACACACGGCTTGACACCTGTTGTCCGCATTTCTGTTGAAATAATTCCACACCGAAGAGGTGATTTTTTTTGTAATTTGACCAGGCATGTCAATGGCCATATTCATCCCACGGACAACAGGTGTCTCCCCGGGTGCCTGACTTAAACAAACCACCTCACCATCAGAATCCTCCTTGTCAATTTCCTCCTCAGCGCCAGCAACACCCATATCCTCATCCTGGTGTACTTCAACAGTGACATCTTCAATTTGACTATCAGGAACTGGACTGTGGGTGCTCCTTCCAGCACTTGCAGGGGGCGTGCAAATGGTGGAAGGCGCCACCTCTTCCCGTCCAGTGTTGGGAAGGTCAGGCATCGCAACCGACACAATTGGACTCTCCTTGGGGATTTGTGATTTAGAAGAACGCACAGTTCTTTGCTGTGCTTTTGCCAGCTTAAGTCTTTTCATTTTTCTAGCGGGAGGATGAGTGCTTCCATACTCATGTGAAGCTGAACCACTAGACATGAACATAGGCCAGGGCCTCAGCCGTTCCTTGCCATTCCGTGTCGTAAATGGCACATTGGCAAGTTTATGCTTCTCCTCAGACGCTTTTAATTTAAATTTCTGGGTCATTTTACTGAACTTTTGTTTTTTGGATTTTACATGCTCTCTACTATGACATTGGGCATCGGCCTTGGCAGACGACGTTGATGGCATTTCATCGTGTCGGCCATGACTAGTGGCAGCAGCTTCAGCATGAGGTGGAAGTGGATCTTGATCTTTCCCTATTTTACCCTCCACATTTTTGTTCTCCATTTTTTAATGTGTGGAATTATATGCCAGTAATATATCAATAGCAATGGCCTACTGTACTGTACTATATATGTATACTGCTGGTCACCAAAATGCTGCACTGTCCTACTATATACTGCTCACAATAATGCAGCTCAGAGATAGTATACTTGACACAGAGCTGCAAGATACAGCAATGGTCTACTGTAGTGTACTATATATGTATTCTGCTGGTCACCAAAATGCTGCACTGTCCTACTATATACTGCTCACAATAATGCAGCACGGAGATAGTATACTTGACACAGAGCTGCAAGATACAGCAATGGCCTACTGTACAGTACTATATATGTATACTGCTGGTCACCAAAATGCTGCACTGTCCTACTATATACTGCTCACAATAATGCAGCACAGAGATAGTATACTTGACACAGAGCTGCAAGATACAGCAATGGCCTACTGTACTGTACTACTATAATTATATACTGGTGGTCCCCAGTCCCCACAATGCAGCGCACTGAGCACAGATATTTGCAGCACACTGAGCACAGATATGGAGCGTTTTCAGGCAGAGAACGTAGATATTTTCAGCACACTGAGCACAGATATTTGCAGCACACTGAGCACAGATGACGGAGCTTTTCAGTGAGAGAACGCAGCCACGTCCTCTCCGTTCAATCTCCAATGTACGAGTGAAAATGGCGGCGACGTGCGGCTCTTTATATAGAATACGAATCTCGCGAGAATCCAACAGCGGGATGATGATGTTTGGGCGCGTTCGGGTTAACCGAGCAAGGCGGGAAGATCCGAAGCTGCCTCGGAACCGTGTAAAATAGGTGAAGTTTGGGGGGGTTCGGATCTCGGAGAACCGAACCTGCTCATCTATAGTTAATACTAGGGTGAAACTTACCAATAGTTAAATATAAGTGCACACCTCTGCCCCATTTTGCCCAGGAGGCCTATTTTGAAGTCAAGTCCATTTTTACTCTTTGCTAAAAAGTGTTGTATGCCCATAGCTATGAATAAGCAAATCTGTTGTACTTGGCAGTGCTATTTCTAACAAGTTGGATGTATAAAGTTAGATTGATGTAGCGGAAATTCATCCCAGTCGCCCGGAGGCAAGTTGGAGGTTTGTGCCCCCCCCTCCCCCCCCTTAGAGACAATGGAAAACATATCTATCTATCTATCTATCTATCTATCTATCTATCTATCTATCTATCTATCTATCTATCTATAAACACACACACACACACACACACACACACACACACACACACACACACACACACACACACACCCACCCCCACACACACACACACACACAAAACTTACAGAATTATATAGATAGCGCTCTCAGCCAGACTACAGGGACCGCAGTGAATTGGCAGGGCTTCAGCTACGCTATGTGACAACAGGCGGTGGATCAAGGTCAGGCTCAAGAAATTCAGTCATCTGCATCTTGATGCAGCACAGACTGAGTACCAGACGGGAGCTGTCCCCTATTGCAGGTGTTAGCAGGACTCTTGGGAATGAGCTGATTAGCTTTGCAGTAGCAACAGGTGCGCCGCAGAGCTCCGTTAGAAGAGCAGCGGTCACACTTAGATCCTGAACCACACAGATGCTGCTGTACATGCAGGTGCCCAATCAGGGCTTGAAGCCCAGTGGCAGGTGCCTCCATTGCCTCTGGGAGTTATGCCCATGTGTAGAGGTGAATATGGAGAAAGGTTAGAACAGTGCGTCCCTGTAGATTGTAAATTCAAATGGGACAGGGATTGATATTATGAATGATTAAAATATTCCCTGCAATATATAGATTCTATTTAAAAATCAGTGAATAAATAAATAAATAAATAAATAAATAAATAAATGTCTACCCATCCTTACAATCTGTGTATATTGTGTTTTCCCATCTAAATTATTTTATTTAATTTGGCATACGTATAAAATTATGTAGATCAGTCTTGAACCTACTTCTAATCCCCCTACTTGTGTGTGAGAAAATACACTTCCAGAGCTGGGAAAAAATATATCTTTTATTTTTAGAATAAGCAGCTAATTTGCAGCCACATTCTTGCTTGTTATTACATGTAAGCGCTATTTGACAACAGGACACGGTAAAGTAAATATGCATTAATGCTTATCTTTCTAATCAAGCTGTGAAAGGTTAAGTACCACTGGTACCACTATTGTTTCAATTGTTGATTTCAATGGAAGTCATCGAGACTTCCATGTGACTGTGTTATGCCTGAAAAATGCTGCATATAACACAATGGTATACAAATGAGCTACATCAAGATTTCTGTTTCCGCTTTACCAATTAATAAACCCTTTACAGTGAAAGTTTATCCTTCAGCTAGCCGTATGTGTATGGAAAAATACCTTACTTTGATGCATCATTTTAAAAACATGTGTCTGCAATGGAAGAGACTTGTCATCAATCAGCGGAGCTCTCCTGAGATTAGCGGAACTCTCCTGAGATTAGAGCGACACTTTCCTGAGATATGCCAGTTTTTATTTACATAACTCCACCCCCCTGAAGTAATAGAACATCTGCTGAAGCCAGGGGTTAGTGGAGATCAATAAAATACAGTAAATGAACAACTTTGAAAAGTCAGATTTTTTTTTTAAAGTTTAAGTTTTTCCATTTTTTTTCCATTTTAATTTAGATCCTGACCCCCCCTGCCTGGGACTACTTTCCACATCTCATCTTCTACAGTCGACCTTTCTGTCTGTCTGACACTAAGGTCCGGGTTATCTGAACAAACAACTGTGGTGGCAGGAGCTGAAACTTCGGGTAGGGTACGAAATGCCGGCTCCCGGTGGTTATGATTCTGACAGCGGAATCCCGACTGTCAC
Organism: Pseudophryne corroboree; assembly: GCF_028390025.1. Classification (NCBI taxonomy): domain Eukaryota; kingdom Metazoa; phylum Chordata; class Amphibia; order Anura; family Myobatrachidae; genus Pseudophryne; species Pseudophryne corroboree. Next base: position 846,130,401 of record NC_086447.1, on the reverse strand, counting down.
AATGCTGATTTATCCTGGTGAGAATTCAAACCCTAGCCCTAACTCACCCATCCCGCAGCCTAACCCCAGGGCTGGCTCTACTATTAGGTAGCTTAAGGCAGTTGCCTAGGGCGCTGGGATTTAAGGGGCGCCACTGAGTCACAGTTGTACTGTGGAGCTTATAAGACTCCACTTTCCTGTGAAGTTGGGAAATGGACATTGGTAGTGGTGAGGGCAGTAGGCTGAAGTTTTGCTAAGGGTGCTGCGATAACTTGCCACTGGCCTGACAAACCCTAACCATTCCCTTCGGTAGTTTAACCCTAACTGTCCCTTTCAGCAGCCTAACCCTAACCATTCCACAGCCTAACCCTGCCTCTCTAACTAGTGCCTAAGCCTAACCCGAATACTCACCTTCGGGATTCATCGGTATTGTGACTGCCAGGATTCTGATCATTGGGATCCTGACCCCAGGGATGCTGACTACATTTGTATATTCCTATCTAGGGCAGTGGTTCCCAATCTATGTGTCTAGGCACCCTGGGGTGCCACAAAACTCTTGCAGGGATGCCTTGGGTTGGTGTCCTAGGACCAAATCAAATATTATGGTCAAAGTGATAGGCAGAACCAGTGCTAGTGCTGCTAATCATACAATGGGGCAGATATATTAAGCATGGAAAAGATATAAAGAAGTGATAAAGCAGTGATAAGTGGAAGGTGATAAGACACCAGCCAGTCAGCTCCTAACTGTCATTTTTCAAATCCGTAATGATTGGCTGGTGTGTTATCACCTTCCACTTATCACTTCTTTATCACTTCTCTAGCCTTAGTACATCTGCCCCATTACGTGGTCACAACTGTGCACCACCACATAACTCACCCTAAGGATGACAGGTAAGGACAGTTTACATTTCATATTTTTTTCAAAATGTAGCAATAAAAAATCTTTTATCCTAGGGGTGAAGTGAAAAAAATACTGGCTCCATGATTCAAGAAAGTTTTGAAACCACTGCCCTATGGCCTTTTCCCTCCCTCATCCTCTTTTTTTTTTTTTTTTTTGCTTGATTACTTCATCCTACTGTTTGTGTATTTGATATGCAATATAATTCAATAAAATTGTGTAATTCCTGGCAATGTGGTCACGTTTAATATCAGCATTTTTATTACCATGTGCTGAGGTTGGCAGCAGATATAAAATGAGGACAGTCCTTTGTAAATGTGCTTTATAGCTAGTTATCCGAGATTTTACAGTTACCCTCTTGGTGTTCTACTCGGATTCCCAAAATTTGTGTGTGTTCTACCCAGCAATGGCTTACAAAATTGATAGCACCCAACACTGGTGCACTGCCTGTGTTACCCAACTGGCGTACCTGGATATACCTGTGCCCGCAGCGTGGCAAGCGCAGCTAGCCCGCAAGGGGCTCTTTTGCGCTTGCCCCGCTGCCGGTATACCAGCGCCGGCATACCGTAGTAGACTCCTCATTTCCAGTTGGCCAATAAGTTATGACACGCCCCTCATGCAGAACACTACTTGTCCCTTTCAGTGCTGCGCTTGCATAATTGTTGCTTTCACAGTCTCGCTAAAATGCTTTTTAAAAACCAGGAAAGTATGTATCATACAACCAAGGATATCAGTACAGAGATCTCTTATCATTTAATAGTACTTTGTCTTAGAAACAGATTCAGAGTGGCACGTATATCCGTATTGGTAATTGATTTT